>NC_060892.1:7923989-7961489 GCF_014805685.1 Silurus meridionalis
AACCATCTCAATCTCACTTACCTCACCTTGTCTCCAAAACGTCCTTCATGTGCTGTCCCTCTAATAAACTAATTTCTAATCCTGTCCTTCCTCCTCACTCCCAATGAAAACCTCAACATCTTCAGCTCTGCTACCTCCAGCTCCACCTCCTGTCTTTTACTCAATGCCACTGTCTCTAAACCATACAACATCTCAGGTCTCACCACAGTCCTATAAACTTTCCCTTTCACTCTTGCAGATACCCTTCTATCACAAATTACTCCTGTCACTCTTCTCATAATATGTTAAAGAGTTTCAGAGATCTGGAAAAATTTCTGTGCGCAAGGGAGAAGAGTAAAATCAATATTATATGTCTGTGATCTCTCTCTCTCTCTCTCTCTCTCTCTCTCTCTCTATATATATATATATATATATATATATATATATATATATATATATATATATATATATATATTTATTTATTTATTTATCTCTCTCTCTCTCTTTCTCTCTCTCTGTATATATATATATATATATATATATATATATATATATATATATATACACAAACATGCATACATACTGTGTGTGAGAGAGGGACTCCGGTGGTCTTGTGGTTAACACATTATAAACAGAAGCCCCCCTAATGTGAGCTGAGACCACAGAAACCCACACACCCACCAACACACACAAACACACACACACACACACTCTTAGAGAGAGAGAGTGCACCTTGCGTATTGCTAATGTTGCTATCGAGGAAATTTTTAAGTCACCTAATGCGACTTAAAATAATAAAATAATAATAATTCACACAAAAAGGGAACACTGCGGTATATTACACACCGCAGTGTGCAATATACCGCAGTGTTCCCTTTTTGTGGGACCGCAGTGTGCAATATACAACAGGTTTACTGGCAGCGCTATTTTGTATTTTGTGTTTTGTGTATTTGTCTTACACTGTCTTGTGTTGTCTTTGCACTGTTTGCACCAGGTTGCACATGATGCACTGTATGTGGCAAGGACACTTACTATTCCTTATCCCTGTGTTTTCTGTTCGTGTATGTAGCACCAGGGTTCAGGAGGAACGTTGTTTAATTTCACTGTGTAATGCGTCAGCTATATATGGTTGAAATGACAATAAAAAGCTTCTTGACTTGACTTGACTTGAAATCGAACAAAGAGAGAGCAAAAAATATGGGATCCTTGGGCAGCATATAAAAATATGGGATAATTGATATATGGGATAAACGAGCCGGACTGCCTGACAACTGTTTGATTTCCATATACTTTTGTGTTGAGTGATGGGTGTTGTGTTGAGTGATGATGACAAGAGGCTGAATATATAATGTAACTTCATGGATCTTTAGGTACAGAATTTCTGACTGTTGAACAATGAGAAAAATTGTAATCTCTCTCTTTCTCGCTCTCTCTCTTTCTCTCTCTCTCTCTCTCTCTCTCTCTCTCTCTCTCTCTCTCGCTCTCTCTCTCTCTCTCTCTCTCTGTGTGTGTTAATACACCACTTCTATATGAGTCACTATATGAGAGATATTTACTTATACAAAAAAGAAAAGCTTCGGTTTAATTCCGTTTTCTGCAGTGTGGTGGAAAATAATCTGACTTTTCAATCTAGCTTTAATGTCAGTGGAGGATTTTATCAAGTAAGTGAACACAACACTGCTTCATGATCCTCCATATCTTTTATTACATTATACTTTGGGTTTTGTTGGTTGGGTGAAGTCGAATAGTCTTGAGGTCTAAACAGTCTGTCAATTCAAATGATCAGAATCAAGTTTGAAAAAAGAAATCACAGCTCAGAGCAGAGTCAAACAAAAGGGCTATTTTTCTACTTTCTCTTCAAAGTAACAGAAGGTTTAACCCTTATCCTGTGAAATCTGAAAAGTTTCAGTAAAGCACTGAACCTGAAGCAGGTTTTGTTTGTAATGAAAAAAAGGATTTCATGAAAAAAAGAGCCGAACACACTGCAGCTTAAAGTACAATGTGTGTGTGTGTGTGTGTGTGTGTGTGTGTGTGTGTGTGTGTGTGTGTGTGTGTGTGTGCGTGCGTGTGCATAAACAGGAAAAGGCAGCAGACACACACCGTCTTTCTCATTCTGTGTCTCGTCTCAGCACCATGTACCAGCTGCTGAACAAGTGCCTTGCTCTTCTGTTCTTCTATATATGCTTTGGTGAGTCTCAAACACACACACACACACACACACACACACACACACACACACACACACACATTTTACTTAATTCTTTCTGTAATCCATCTATCTGTAATACAACACTTTTGTGTTTGGATTTACTGACTATCACATAGTTGTATAATGTGTGTGTGTGTGTGTGTACGGTGTACACACACACACGCTATACAACTACATGCCATTCAAGCACACAGTGTGAAGGCCAATCTTTCGTTAACATTTGTTTAGTTGTTTTCGTGTAACTACAGCAGTCCGAGTAAATCCACACACAAACAAACTTATCGTAATCCTAAACTACAACAAGGAACAGGTGTTATTATAATGAGTGTACTTTTCAAAATTCATAAATATATATAAATATATATATATATATATATATATATATATATATATATATATATATATATATATATATATAGTGAGTGTGTGATTATAGACAGTGTACTTATAGTGAGTGTGTGATTGATTCTGACTATGTGAGCTTGTGATTATATTGTGTGTGTTCATAGCGAATGTATTATCATATTGAATGTGTGAATATACTATGTGTGATTATATTATATATTGCATGTGATTATACTATACTAATTACTTTGCGTGTGTGATTAAAGTATATTGATTATACTGAGTTTGATTATGGAATGTTTTGAGATTGAGGGTTTAATAATAGTACGTGATTATAGTTTGTATGATTATACTGAAAGTGTGTGATTATAGTTTGTATAATTATAATGTGTATGTTATTATAGTATGTGTGAGTTTGTAATTATATTTTGTGGGTTTTTTAGTGAGTGTGTAATTACAGTATGTTTGATTTTAGAATGTGTGTAATCATATTATGTGGGATTTTTAGTATGTGTGTAATCTTGTGGGATTTTACTGAGTGGGTAAATATAGTATGTGTGAGTTTAGTGAGTGTGTGCTCATAGTGAGCTTGTGATTGTAGTCTGTGTACGATTTTAGTTCGTGTGTCATTATAGAGTGTGTAATTATAGTAAATGTGTGATTTTAGAAAGAGTGTAATTTCAGTATGTGTGATTGAAACCCCAATCCCAAAAATTTGGAACTTAAAGTAAAATGTAACTGATAACAGAATGATTTTAATTCTCAAAACCCTATATTTTATTCACAATAGAAAGTAGAAAACATACCAAATGTTTAAACTGAGAGAATTTAAAAGAATTTTTAAAGAAAAAAGGAGTTTTGATTTTGATAGAATAGAAAAGTAACCTTTATTTTAAAGCCTTTATTTGTCACATACACATTACACCACAGTAAAATACTTTCTTCAGCTTGGTCAGAAGCTGGGGTCAGATATGATACAGAGCCCCTGTAGCACAGGAGCTAAAAGGCCTCGCTCAATTGACCGAGAGTGGCAGCTTGGCAATAGCAGGGCTTGAAACCCCAACTTTCCGATCAGAAACCCAGCACCTCAACCACTAAGCTGCCACTCCCCCAGCCATTCACTTGATGGCTGCGACACGTTTTAAAAAAATTGGGACAGGGCTACAAAAGGCGGGAAAAGTAAGTCTATTAAAAAGAAACAGCTGGAGAACCATTGTGCAATTATTTAGGTTAAATGGCGAAAAGGTCAGTAAGATGATTGGGTATAAATAGTGTATCTTAGGGACGCTGTGTATCTCAGAAGTAAAGATTTGCTGCGAAGACTTTGAATATTGCATTTGTGCCTTCGGAATGGGCAGCTTGAGAGACACCATCAATGTTGAAAGGTATATAGTAGAAGAGTCCTGGTGGTAAACTGGCCTGCCTTCAGTCCAGACCTTTTACTAAATGAAAACATTTGGTACATTCCAAAATGAAAAAAATTACCAAATTAACTCTAGAATAGCTATAATCCTGTATTAAACACAAATGGGACAACATTCCGATCCCAGCAACTGGTCTCCCAATTTTCAGATGCATATGGACTGTTGTTAAAAGAAGATGTGATGCTGCACAGCGGTAAACATGGCCCTGTTCCAACTTTTTTGAGTCATGTTGCAGCCATGAAATTGAAATCTTTAATTTTTTTCTTTAAAATGGTCAATTTCCTCAACTTGATTATATATATATTTTTAAATGGGTTTATTATGTTTACAACCATTGCATTCTGTTTTTATTGACAATTTACACAGATCCCGAACTTTTTTGGAATTAAGGTTGTAGAGTGAGTGCATGTTTGTAGCTAGTTTAATTATAGTGAGTGTGTAATTTTATGTGTGAATATATTGAGTGTGTAATTAGAATGTGTGTAATTATATTTTAATTCTCTAGGGTTAGGGTTAGGGTTAGGGTTAGGGTTAACCCTGACCCTAGGGTTAAGGTTAGGTTAGGGTTAGGGTTAGGGTTCGGGTTACCCTAACCCTAACCCTGATTACAGTGAGATGGGTAATTAGAGTGAGTGTGTATTTAGAGTATGTGTGATTATATTGTGTGCATAGCATGTGTGTGTGTAATTAGCTTGCAAAAAGGGAATATCTATGTATATGTATATATACATGTATAACGGGTTATAATTAATTGTAAATATTTAGATTAATCCTACAATCAATGTTACATTTATTTGATCTATTCATCCACCGAGCAGACAGTATAATCTTTTATCAAAAGATATCTCCCCAGCCAAGGAAGAAACAACTCCCTACTTTATACCGTACTAACTGTAACTTAGCATGTAGCGGAATCAGTATTCAGTGACTTTAAATTGTGAGCCACAATCAGAAACAATCACTTGTGAACATTTAATGAATGGGACTGCATGTAACACAGGACCAAACTAAAAACAAACATACATATAAAGAAAGAGAAATTAGGAAAATGGAGAGAGAGAGAGAGAGAGAGAGAGAGAGAGAGAGAGAGAGAGAGAGAGAGAAAGGAATGGCAAGTTCAACCTCAATTGACCACAACCTAATTAGACTCATCAAAATGAACCTTAATAGAGGGGCTCAAATGCACATCTAGACAGTTGGTAAACAGTTACTTGCATTGGCTTTGATGCTGAACAAGAGTTCGTTGACAAAGGAGATTCTTGATGGGTCCGTTAGGAGGAAGTTGGATGTTTCGCAAGGTTCTCCTAAGGATCAGAGTACCCGTAATTGTGTAATTATACTGAGTGTGTGATTATAGTGAATATGTAATCATTCTGAGTGTGTGATTATCCTGAGTGTGTAATTGTAGTTTGTGTGATTGTAGTGGGTGATTATTATATGTGTGTGAGTATAGTGTATTATATATTCAGTGTGTGAGTATAGTGTGTAATTGCTGTGAGTGTGTAATACTGTGATAATACTGGGTGTCATTGCACCCCGTGTGACCCAAACTCCCACTCTGTGGACAATAAAGCTAATATAACACTATAAAAAAAAGCAAACTAATTATGGTGAGTGTGTAACTATACTAAGCATGTGATTACAGTAGCTGTGTGATTGTAGCAACTGTGTGACTACAGTAGTTCAGTGATACTGATTGTGAATGATAAACTCTTCGGGCTGTACTCAGAAGCAAAAACGAAAAGCATTCTTTGGAAATAGCAACTTTAACAGAGAGCTGCATTTACAAAAAAAAAAAAAAAAAAAAAGATAAAGTATACGTTAGCTGCTTGTTTTCTGGAGATGAAAACAAGCAGCAGGATGTGAGTAGGATGACAGTGAAGCATCAGAATTAGTGAGTGTGTGTTTGAGTGTGCAGCTATGAGGTGACAACTTTATCATATGCAGCATATATTTGTGCACTACTTTTTTCCTACAGCTGATTATTAAATCGTTAGCTCAGTTACTATTTCATTACAGTTAAAGCAGACTTTTAGATCATTAATTTTCACTGTAAAGAGACCTGAATAAAACCTGAGCTGGATTCTATGAGACACTGTGTGATAACGTGTTCTATATGTCGGATTATATTACTCAATTCTACTAATGATAGATCTGCAATTAAAGAATGATTTTAAGTCTTAATCTGCTTAATAATCACAAACAAACCCTCAGGGATGCTTTAAATGTTAAAGAGGCATTCTATCCCTGCAGCCACAATAAAACTGGTCTTCCTTTAAACCCCACTCATTTATGTCTCGTTTACATTTTTTCCATCACCACGACTGAATCTGTAGCTGTCCTGTAAGTCTGACAGTAATTTCTCAGACTCACAGTCACAGTTCTCTGATTTGGTCTCAAGACAAGACCAGTTATGGTGGGTGGTTTGTGTTATTTTTGTCACTTAAGAATTAGGCAGAGATTGTACAGTGTAGCACTGGCTATAGTCACATGAATGAGATTTCAGTCCCAGGGCTGGTTTTTAAATTCATTTCAATTAATCTCAAATTTAATTTGAGTTAGAATGGGATTATAGTGTGTGTTTGTGTGTGTGAGAGAGTATGGGAGGGAGAGAGAGTAAGAGAGAGAGAGAGAGAGAGATAGGGATTAGAATAATTATGTGATTATAATGTGTGATCATAGTGTGTGTGTGTGTGTGTTTGTGTGAGAAAGAATACAATATTTTTATGATTATAGTATGTGATTGTAGTGTGTGTAAGAGAGATTGAGAGAGCGAGAAAGAGAGATCATAATAGATTTATAATTGTTGTGACACATTGTGTGTGTGTGTGTGTGTGTGTGTGTGTGTGTGTGTGTGTGTGTGTGTGTGATAGAGAGAGAGAGAGAGAGAGAGAGAAAGATCATAATAGGCTTATGATTATAGAATGTAATAAGTGTGTAGCAAGTGTGATTACAATATTAAGTTTGAGTACAATATTTATTAATTTATTACATTTTTTTATGGGCATAGAGTTCCAGCACATTGTTGTTGTTTTTTTAATGGATTCTGCTAAATAAATATGAACAATTATAAAAGGTCAATAAATCCAAATGGATTGAATGATAAAATGTTAATCATTGTTTATAGCAATTATTAAAAGTGTGTGTGTGTGTGTGTGTGTGTGTGTGTGTGTGTGTGTGTGTGTGTGTGTGTCTCACAGTACTCACATTTATTTATACATCTTACATTTTTTTTCCATTCACACATCTGTATCTGTATCTGTCCGGTGAGTTTGACATCCTCATGTTTTTCTGTGGATTTGAAACAAGCGTCACAGCCGTGTTCACACAGATTTTAATCAGAAATGTCTCACACGTACACAGCGTTGGCTTCGGTCAATCTTTGTACAAAACAGCGCTCAATAAGTTACATGATGTATTCTGCGGTCTGATCTCAGCACATACAAATAGAACTTGTAATTTCTATGATAATATGATAGGCAGAAAGTTTTACAGTTCTGTACAGAGCGGAAGAGTGCAATAGCCCATTACTAAACAGTACCCCTCAACAATGATGGAACTCTAATGAATGGACATTTGGTGCCACCCAGCTGAGGATGGGTTCTCTTTTAAATATGGTTCTTCTCAAAGTTTCTTCGTCATACCATATCAGGGTGTTTTTAGTTAAATCTTATTTTAAAGGTTTTGTTAAATGTACTATCCAAATAAAACTGAATTGAATTGAATCGAACAAAGCCCATAACTATGAGCGAGCTTTTATCTCAGAAATGGCTTAAAGAAAGATCATGCGATTTGTATCTGATTATACTACATTATATTTAAGTGTGTATGTGATTATAGCGTCAGCGTGTTTGTAGTGAGTAGTGTGTGTTTGAGACAATAATGCATGTATGATTATAGTAAGTTTGTAATTGAAGAATGTGGTTACTATGAGTGTTTTATCATAGTGACTGTGTACCAACTCACTTGTTACACACAAGTGAGTGTGTGGGGAGGTGAAAGCTTAGTGGTTCATTAATAGAATTATAGAATAGTTAATTAATAGAAGGATCTGGAATGTCTTTTATTTACTAAAACGTGGGCTATGTGTCTGACTTCAATAATGCTTAATGAATAAACAAATCACCAAATCCACACTCCAAAATCTAGTGAACTTCCCAGAGGAGTGGAGGTTATTATAACGGCTAAGGGGAAATAAATCTTGAATGGGATGTTTAACAAGAACTTACAATGTAATTCGGTAAATTGATAAATCGTCTAACAAGTGGTAGCTTCGCGGTTTTGCATTAGCATTGGTTTTTGGATCCGAAGATCGTTGAGTTAAAATCCCAGTCACACCAAGCTGCTATTCCAGGTTTCCCGAGAAAGGCCGTTACTCCGATAGCTGCTCAGTTTGAATGAGATAAATGTAAGTCACTCTGGATAAGGGCATCTGCCAAATGCTGTAAATGTAACAAATTTGATGATAATAGCATAAGTGACATTTAACAATTAGTGATGGCTTGTACAATTCTGCAATAACTGAAACCATGAGGCCAAATTAACGAAACAATAAAATATAATTTGTGCTTTGATAAAACCCACTTTATTGACTTGTATGTTACCTGAATGTATTAATGTAAATTAATAAGGTAACACTAGTTCTGTTCTCTGTCTAATCGAAATATTCCATATGTTGTCTTTATGATTTGGATTAGACTCACAATAAAACTTACTAATTTATGTACATTTATTTTATATTCCATTAAGTTTCTACTGAAACAAAGTGCTGGACGTCTTTATCCTAGAAAAAGAAAAAAATTAATTTATAAATATTGTACATAATAATTAAGAATTGTGTGAGGATATTCTGAAACTGAAATCTCATGTATGTCATTATAATCACACTTGTTGCACATTCATTATGAAAACACACTTACTATAAGCACACACTCTCTTAAAACATAAATTAGAATCACACACCACGACCACACACTCAGTATAATCACACTAACACTATGATCCCATTCTATAATCATAAGAATTTTGATCTCTTTCTCTATGTGATTATTATGAGTGTGTTATCATGGTGAGTGTATAAGTTTGATGATAATTACATGAGTGACATTTTACAATCAGAGATGGCTTGCAATATTCATAACTGCAGTCATGAGACCAAATAAACAAAACAATAAAATATTATTTGTGCTTTGATAAAATCCCACTTTATATATTAACTTGTATGTAACTTGCATTTGTTCATGCAAAATTAATAAGGTAGCAATAGTTCTGTTCTCTGTTTTGTTCTCTTGACTGTCTAATCTGCATATTCTATATTAAAATCTTTATAGATGTGATTATTAATTCTGCATATGTGTGTGTGTGTGTGTGTGTGTGTGTGTGTGTGTGTGTGTGTTAGTGTGTGTGTCAGTGGTCTCTGATGATGTCATCCACGCTGGAACAGCGGGAATGAATTTCACAGTGATATTCACACTGAAGGGCACTATTGACAAAAAACAAGTTTACCTGTACCGGAACAACACAAAGATTTACACATTTACACCTACGAACAGCTGCACTCTATCCGATAACCACACAGTGCCTACCAGCTGCATCCATCATGTGCCCGGAGGAAAAATCAGTTTGCACTTCATAAATCTAATCCACAGTGGAGTGTATCACCTTGCTGCGTTGATGCCGAACCTCACTCTTGTAAAAAGCAACAAAGTGAACTTGACTGTATATCCTGCTGAGTACATAACAACATACACCATAGGTATGCGTGCACACACACACACACACACACACACACACATACACACACACACCCACACACAAACGCACACACACACACACACACATACACACAAACACAGAGGGTGACAGAAATCAACAGCATTTAAACATTCTAGTTTACAAAACACTCTATTGCAATATCCCCCTGAGCCCTAACCTGTACCCCAACCATAACCCTACCCCTAATGCTACCCCACCTTTAACCCTACCCCTACAGCTAACCACACCTCATACTGTAACCCTACTTCTAATCCTACCCCTAATCCTAGACCTTACCTTACCCCTAATCCTAACCCTACAGCCAACCTTCTCCTAACCATAATCCTAATCTCAATTTTAACCCTTCCCCTAAAATTACCTTTAATCTTAGCCCTAACCCCATCTCTAACCCTTCCCTAACCTATTACCCTACCCTTAACCTTAAAACTACTCCTAGCCCTAACCTTAACCTAATCCTTAATACCAACCCTAACCCAAACCACAACCACAACCTTAACCTGAACCCTAATTTTAACCTTAATCCCTAACCTTCACCTCAACCTTAACCTAAACCATAATCTTAATACTTTAACCTCAGCCCTAACATTATCTCTAACCTTAATCCTAACCTTGAACCCTAACCCCAGCCCTAAATTTATCTCAAAACTTAATCCTAATCTCTAACCCTAACCCCAGCTTCAACCTTATCTCTAAAGTCCACTACAGAATAATCCACACAGCAATACTTTTCAATAATTAAACCAAAAAAGTTACAAAAGCAAATATTATTTCTGCATTTTGTTGTGACATTATTTTGCTTATCTTAGCAATATTTCTGACAATGTAATATTTCTTAATTAATTATCTTATAAAGTGTTTATTTTCAGTTACAGCACCATCATTAAACAACACATCCTGCGAGAGGGACCGTTTAGAATCGAAGCCCAGCATCCTGATTTTTGTTTCATTGCCAGTTGTAATCGTGATTCTGGTGATTGTTCTGCTCAGCTTGTTTTACTGGAGCTACAAGAGGAAAACAGGTACAGAACTGCAGCACCATTGATAAGTATTAGCCGTCTTTACCACATTTTGTTGTGGTAGTGTCTCTCTCTCTCTCTCTCTCTCTCTCTCTCTCTCTCTCTCTCTATATATATATATATATATATATATATATATATATATATATATATATATATATATATATACGCACAAAGTTGAGTACACCATTCACATTTCAGCAATTTTACCATTTTAGTATATCTTCTCAAGGGACAATACTATAGACATTTAAATTAGATATATTTTAGAGTAGTCAGTGTGCACCTTGTATCGCAGTATAGATTTAAAAGTGATTTTAAAAGTGCCTTTATTGTCAAAATAACTGGCAACAAAGTAAACATGTCAAAACTGTGTCCAAAGTGTCAATATGTGTTAGCACCACTGTTATCTAGCACTGCTTTAATCCTCCTGGACATTGAATTCACCAGAGCTGCACAGGTTGTTGCTTGAGTATGGTTCCTCTCAAGGTTTCTTCCTCATAACATCTAAGGGAGTTTTTCCTTGCCACAGTCACAGTCATCAGGGATAAACACACATCGTTTACCTTAACTGTTAAATTCTCAGTGTCCATTGTGAAAAGCACTATAGTAATAAACTTGACTCAACTTGACTGTGATCCTCTTCCACTCCTTCATAATGATATAACAGAGCTGCATGTTAAACACATGGTGCTTCTCCACCTTCTCCACATGCCCCACAGGTGCACAATAGGGTTCAGGTTTGGAGACATACTTGGCCACTGCATCTTCTTTACCTTCAGCAAGGCAGTTGTCATCTTGGTGGTGTGTTTGGGGTTGTTATCATATTGAAAAACTGCTGTTCAGCCCAGTTTCTGAAGGGGGGATCATGTTCTGCTTTAGAATGTTACAGTACATGTTAAAATCAATGTTTCCCTCAATGAACTGCAGCTCCCCAGTACCAGCAGCACTCATGCAGCCCCAGACCATTATGTTACCACCACCATGCTTGACTGTAGGCAAGACAAAATTTTTTTAGTACTCCTTACCAGTGCGTCACCACACATGCTGGACACCATCTGCACCAAACAAGTTTATCTTAGTCTCATCAGACCACAGGACATGGTTCTAGTAATTCATGCTCTTGGACAGGTTGTCTTCAGCAAACTGTTTGCAGGCTTTCTTGTGAGCCAGCTTCAGAAGAGGTTTCCTTCTGGGATGACGGCCAAGCAAACTGTCTTGTTTCAGTGTGCGGCGTATTGTCTGAGCACTGACAAGCAGACCTTCTGCAACCTCTAAAGCAATGCTGGCAGCACTCATGTGTCTGTTTTTTTAAAAGCAGCTCCTGCACCTGAAGCACAGCACAAAGACTTAAATTCTTAGATGAACCCTTGCGAGGCTTGTTCCGAGTGGAACCCGTCTTAAAAAACCTCTATATGACCCTGGCCACTGCACTGTAACTCAGTATCAGGGTGTTACTGATCTTCTTATAGCCTAGACCATCTTTGTGGAGAGCAACAATTCTAATTCTCAAATCCTCAGAGAGTCTTTGCCATGAGGTGCCATGTTGAAAATCCAGTGGTCAGTGTGAGAGAATTGTACTCGAAGCACCAAATTTGAACTGCTCAAATACATGATACACCCATTTGTATGGTCCTTCAAGCAGACAAAAACATGAACATAATGAATAGGACATGTGGCTTTGCATGGTTACACGACGTAAAGCTGTTATCACTTAGGGTGTACTTACTTTTGTTCCCATACTGCTATACAAGTTGCACAAAATATATCCAAGTTTCTATAGTATTGTCCCTTGAAGATGAAGATATATTAAAATGGTTGCTGAAATGTAAGGGGTGTACTCACATATGTTATATATATATATATATATATATATATATATATATATATATATATATATATATATATATATATATATATATAAATAAATGAGAGAAACCTGTCATTTTCATCATGGGTACACTTTAACTATGAGAGAAAATTATGCAAATTATGGTGTAAAATAAGTATTTGGTCAATAACAAAAGTTCATCTCAATACTTTGTTATATACCCTTTGTTGGCAATAACAGAGATCAAACATTTTCTGTAAGTCTCCACAAGGTTTTTACACACTGTTACTGGTAGTTTGGCCCATTCCTTCATGCAGATCTCCTGTAGAGCAGTGATGTTTTGGGGCTGTCGCTGAGCAACATGGATTTTCAACTCCCTCCATAGATTTTCTATGGGGTTGAGATCTGGAGACTGGCTAGGCCACTCCAGGACCTTGAAATGCTTCTTACGAAGCCACTTCTTTGTTGCCCGGGCGGTGTGTTTGGCATCATTGTCATGCTGAAAGACCCAGCCACGTTTCATCTTCAATGCCCTTGCTGATGGAAGGAGGTTTTCACTCAAAATCTCACGATACATGACCCCATTCATTCTTTCCTTTACACGGATCAGTCGTCCTGGTCCCTTTGCAGAAAAACAGCCCTAAAGCATGATGTTTCCACCCCCATGCTTCACAGTAGGATTGGTGTTCTTTGGATGCAATTCAGCATTCTATCTCCTCAAAACACTACAAGTTGAGTCTTAGAAAAAGTCCTATTTTGGTTTAATCTGACCATATGACATTCTCCCAATCCTCTTCTGGATCTTTCAAATGCTCCGTAGCAAAATTCAGACGGGCCTGGATATAATTGCTCCCACAGTTGATTTCTTCACACCAAGCTGCTTACCTATTGCAGTGTCAATCTTCCCAGCCTGGTGCAGGTCTACAATTTTGTTTCTGGTGCCCTTTGACAGCTCTTAAGTCTTGACCATAGTGGAGTTTGGAGTCTGACTGTTTGAGGTTGTGGACAGTTGTCTTTTTTACTGATAACGAGTTCAAACAGGTGCCATTAATACAGGTCACAAGTGGAGGACAGAGGAGCCTCTTCAAGAAGAAGTGACAGGTGTGTGAGAGCCAGAAATCTTGCTTTTTTGTAGGTGAACAAATACTTATTTTCCACCATAATTTGCAAATAAATTCTTTAAAATTCAGACAATGTGATTTTCGTGATTCGTAGTTGAATTGTACCTATGATGAAAATTACAGGCCTCTCTCATCTTTTTAAATGGGAGAACTTACGCAATTGGTGGCTGACTAAATTCTTTTTTACACCACTGTGTGTGTGTATATATATATATATATATATATATATATATATATATATATATATATATATATATATATATATAGAGAGAGAGAGAGAGAGAGAGAGAGAGAGAGAGAGAGAGATTTGCAATTGTGGTTAGATGATCCTCATTTCATTCATATGCACATGTTACGGGATCATCTGTAGAGCATGCTGTGTTATATATGGAAGAAATCATGCTATAAAATAGATTTGAGCAGGTTATAGAATACAGAGTACAGCATTGTTACTGAATATAGCATAGAAGATTTTCTGAAATATAATGTGGAGAGTTCTATATACAGTGTGGTTTGTTTTACGAAATTGGTTTGAATTGTGTTATAAAAATAAAATATTACAAATCTTTTTGAATATAGTGTTTTATCGAATATAGTAAATTACTGTGTAGGACATGGTGTAGGAATATATTATAAAATATAGCTGAATATAAAAACAGAAAATAGTTAAAAATGTGTTGTGGAAAAGAACAAGAATATAATGTCAAAGATGCTACGTGCTAGTGTAGATAGTTATGTAACAAAGTGTAGAATGTGTTACAGAATATACTATAGAGTAACATAACACGCTCGGCACTATATTCCAAAATGCATTCTACACTATGTTCTATAACGCAGTACTCAGTGCATTTCGAAATGCGTACTGCGTTATAAAACTAGTGTAGAATGCATTATGGAATATAGTGCCGAGCGTGTTAAGGAATATGTATGCAGAAAAGGAAACGGTATACCGTGCTTACTGAAACCTGTTTCCATAGTAACATGGTTGTGGTTTATATGGTTGCATTCACACACACAGGAAACAGAGACGGTGTGAATGAGACAGCATTTTGTTTTGCAGAAATAACAGTCAGATTTTAAGAAAAGTGCGAGTGTGAAATTTGTAAGGTGCTAACGTGAACTTTAATTACAGAAAAAACTACAGCTGTGAACGCCACATCAGCACCACAGGTAAGAGAGCGAATTACGATCACTTCTCATCCTCACCTTTATTGCTGTACTAGATTAATTTACTGTACATGTGTATACATATGTGTGTGTGTGTGTATTTACTTACAGGTCATTCCTGATGTCACCTGTGTCGAGTACTGTGTTCTGGAATTTCCGAATCCAGCCGGAGAGAAAGTGAGAAGCACAGAAGAGCGAGTGGAGTACTCCCCTATCGTGTTTCCTCCAAGAAAAACAATGGCGCAAGGCAATCAGATAAAGCCGATGACGCAACAAAACCAAGCAAAGATGACAACGCTGCAGAGTCACAGAGAAACTGATAAAGTACCTGACAAACCGAACACATCCAAACCTAAACCTAAACAGAAATATCCAAAAAAGAAAATAACACCTAATCACACAGTGTCCAGTTCGAAAGTGTGATGTGTTATATACATATTTTAGGCCATTAATTCTATGGTATACTTTTTTTTTTTAACAAGTTTTATACTAAGCATGTATCAGGATGCACCGATGGACTGCAAGAAAAAAATCAATCACTCATTTATTTCTGTAGTGGTTAGCAATGTGCCCTCATCCACCTATTGAGAATAAAAGAGAATAGGATGAGCATATAGTGTAAATAAGATATACAACATTGAATATATGTAGTTTTGCTCTTATTGGCTTCTGACTTTTTAAACACTTTGTGTGTCCAATACACAAAATCCCTGCAATTGATATATTGGTGCAATGATATACTACATAATATTTACCATATAAAAATACTATCTAATAATATATAATATAATCTGCCATTAGTCATTAGTCATCATTAGTGTTATTCTGTACCTGTACATTTCCCCCCGTCCTCCATCAATCTGCTCACTTTACATCTGTCACTTTACTTTACATAATGGATAGATGAAGAGGACCGAATGAAGGAATAAAACACATCGAGGATGCTTTTCCTAAATGATGTTGAGTTTGCATGCTTTTAAATGAATATTAAAAGTGGACAAGGGCATGTTATAAATAGTAGTGAAACACAATAAGATAAATAGTGTGAAAACAAAAACACGTACGAAAAAGGTTTGCGTGCTATTGGGAGAAATATGCAGCTTAAACTTTGCACAATATGGCAAGGAAGAAGAATGCGTGCAAGTGTATGTGTGTGTGTGTGTGTGTGTGTGTGTGTGTGTGTTGCAGTGCAGTGCAGTGCGCCTATGTTAATTAGGTAACAACCACACAGACCATGGTGTGAAATCCCCCCACACACAGGCATATACAGTATATTGCTATGGTGGGATATATGTTGTAAATGCATACATACGTATACACACACGTATGTATGCATGTATGCATATATATATATATATATATATATATATATATATATATATATATATATATATAAATATATGTATGTAAATATATGCATATGTGTGTGTGTGTGTGTGTGTGTGTGTGTGTGAATGAGTGTGTGTATGTATGTATGTACACATTAACAGCATATGTTCTACAGAGAATATGTTGTAAATTGTTGTGAACATGTTATGTATGATGTAAATATATTAGGGCTGTCATACATAACGTTCATAGCACATTAATGCAAATTTATTTAAACGCCAATTTTATTAACACACGATTAATGCAGTTTGCC
This sequence comes from Silurus meridionalis, assembly GCF_014805685.1. Lineage (NCBI taxonomy): Eukaryota > Metazoa > Chordata > Actinopteri > Siluriformes > Siluridae > Silurus > Silurus meridionalis. The sequence continues at coordinate 7,940,499 of NC_060892.1, forward strand.
TTTCTGTTTGACCATTTATATTAAAAATTTAAGCCAAAAATTCAAACCTTTAACACAACAAATTTATTCACTATGTGCTTTCTTTAATTAAATATTTTTTTAAAACTCCAGCGAAAAATGATTTTTATCAGTAAGCATTTGTTTTACTGATGCACCAAGTTTCCAATCAAGCACCAAAATTGGCCATGGTGCACACATCCGGCAGTTTAAAAGCTATGGAAACATAGATAAAGATCCGTTTGGTGTTCTGATGATTAACGTGATTTAAAACACCATAATTACTTTAAAACATTTACATGAATAGTTTGTCTTCATGCTCTATGTTGAGTTTTGTTTCACTAATAATAAACATACATTTGCATAAAGCATTCATAATTGTCCATGTACATGTTAATTTGAGTATTAAAAACGTATGGTACTTTTAAAACAAATAAAAAAAACTTGTAATTAAATATATTAATTGATTGACAGCCCTAATATACATATGTACTGTTATTGGTTTCTGACTTTTCAACACCTTGTATATATAAAACAATAATCTCAGCTCTTTTCGACTTTATTGTAAACATTTGCATACATTGGAATTGTGACATCACAAATTCAAACTATCAAGTGTTTGATAGTTTGGAGGTAGAATGAGATGTGTACCTAATTAAGTTTTTCTCAAAATGAAAAAAAAAACCTAAGAAACTCAACATTCCTACTTTGTGTAAAGTTGTTTGGAAAGAGCAAGGTTTCCTCTGCATTTAGACACACTCATTTTATTTTCATATCACTATGTTAAGAAACATTATCATTAAATAAACCATTTCATTTTGTGCTTTGTATAGGCTAATAAAAGCTTTTATTTTAAACTGCATCTTAATTCATGAACTAAATAATGACAAAATCCATATGTTTTAATATGTGATCATGAGATTTCTATAAATATTGTGGAAAAAAAATTACACTGTCTTACGTGTAATACATACATGTATATAAAGAACATGTAATAAACACTATAGTGAACTATATTTTCTATACCTTGAGTATAATGTGTTGTTCTTATTGCACACTCAGTGTGGCTGAGAAATCACTGTGTTTATGTGAATGTTGTTTATCAAGATATCTGAATGAACATAACCAATAAACACTCAGAGATGTACAGAACATGCGCGTGTGTGTGTGTGTGTGTGTGTGTGTGTGTGTGTGTGTGTGTGTGTGTGTGTGTGTGAGTTTGTGGACATGTGGGTCGGATGGTTTATTTGTGTATTAACCCACACCACACTCCTTTATCTGAACGATCTCAGTGCTGACATTTATTATTCATAATTGCAAAATGCTACTGTTTGCCAAATTGTGATTCCTGATTAGTCAGAAGCTCTAATAGTAGTGCAGCTGCAAATGACAGATTGGCATTAATGTGACTGAGCGACTACGTTTCTGTAGCAACAACTCATCAAAGGTAGTTCGGGCAGGAATTAACCATGTAACTAGTACCTGCTACATCATATCACTGCATTACATGAGTTTACTTTAACACACGTTTTACGTCTAACACTTTAAAAAATGAATGTTGTCCCAAAACAGGTTTACAGAGTTTACAGAGTTAAAGGTGTTGGAAATGTAGTCCCCGGAGATGTTTTCCGATGACACCATTATACATGAAAATAATGTAAGTTGAGAAATGGCCTAGTCTACCCAGAAGTCTTAAAGAATAGTGACAAGTATGGATTAGTTTAACAATTATTAATTGTTATGAATTATTATTTAACATAATTTAGCAAAACAGTATATGTTTTAAACACTAAAAACTGAAATAAATACACTCTTACACAATGGGATTGTACCAAATCAGCTTTACAGAAATAAAGAGGTTATGAAGTTGGAAATTTAGTGCCTATAAATGTATCAAATATAAGTTTATTCCTAAAGAGAGAGCCAGTGATGATGAGTCAAGGAAAAACTAAATGAGCTCGTATGAGGAAGAACCCTTGAATGGAACCAAATTTAAAAGGGAACCCCATCCTCATCTGGGTAGCACTGAATGTTTATTCATTACAGTTCCGTCATTGTTGAGGTGTACTGTTCAGTGATGGGTGCTTAAATGCAGAACTGTTCTTGCAAACTGTGGTCCTAAACCATTGTTGATATTAACTACAGTCCAAATCCATCCTCATGGTTGCTCAGTGTCTTCATAGATCTTTCGACTGTTCATGTAGGACCATCCTCAACATGAACAGAACCCCTCCTTCAGGTCCTCCTGTTTCTGAAAGGTGAAAAGATTTAAACATGCTTGTAGTTTCATTTGTGTGCTAAATTTCATGCAGATTAGAAAAAACGGTAAAATTGTCCAGAATATTTGAAAACACCTTTGGCATGTGAAATGGAGTGGACCAAACCAGACTCTGCCCCTTAAAATAAAGCAGACCACAGAAGAACATAAAAACTTAAAGATTCATTACAGTCTTGGCTGATTTTTAAGTAAATCCTTTTATGTTTTTCAAAACCTTATTTTACCCAGTATGTAGGTCAGGGTGAGATGTGTGGAGGAAACGGAGGTCAGAGTCACTGATAGGTTTCAAAATGAGGACACATTTTTCCACGTTAAGAAAATAGTTTGAGTAAATATTCAGATGTTTGCCCGCATTTGCAGTTAATTATTAACGTGTGTGCAATATAATTTGATGTTTCATTTCATGTGCAGAAAAAGGTCAGAAGTTTCATTTGATTAATTTCAGTTTAGTTTGTAAAGCACTTTGGACACTTCATGTATGACAATCGAGAGTTTTTCTTATGGATGGAAAGATTTTTATTTTAAAACAATTTTATCTATGTATATGTATACTTTGTATATAGATGTGTTTTTACTTTGGTTATCTGAGTTTGGTTTACGACTGTCTTGTACTGATTAACTTTCATCACGTGACTAAATCTCCTTCACGCTAGTCATCTGACTTCACTTTCATGACAACGTTTTTTCGTGGAGGATGAAAAAACTATGTTGTTCACCTGAATACACTTGAACACTGTTAACAACACTGTTAAATTGACAAGTCTGATCCAATTCAGGAAATTAAGCTTCCGGATCATCGTCTACATGAACAGATCAAATTACTCTTAAAGAGTTCCATGTCATTTAAGATAATAAAACAACATGTATCTGATGACTTGTGAAATTATATGTGAGTTGACTTCCAACTAGAAGGGTGACCAACCACATGCTAATTAGAAGCTAAACTGAGATCTTCTGAATGGAGATTGTAATAATTTTGTGGTATATTGGATACTACAACTACTGCTATTGATAATAGTAATAATAATAACAATAATAATTATAATTATTATTATTATTGTTATTATTATTATTATTATTATTAAAAAAAAATTATATTACCTTGTTACATCTTAAATGTTTGAGTCACTTGATTAAATATGGCCTTGTCATGTGTCTTCAACAGAAAACTATACTTACTTACTAATATAGAAAACTATATTTACTGGAAATAATGAAAATTAACCCAAAGCTTTAAGTTCCACAGTGCAGTGTGTGAAATGGAGCAATCAAAACATAAACGGAATATATTAATTAATGTTGGAAATATTATTTAGAGAATATATATCTATATATATATATATATATATATATATATATATATATATATATATATATATATGGGTCAAAACCCCATCTATATTGCATATGTACATCTCTGTGTAGGAAAAAAAAAATCCGATTTCTCATCATTCCACTTTTACAAAAATATCTAACGGGCCTGATAGAGAGGTGAAAGCTTTTCCACCCGGCCCACAAAGAAAACCACAGAACATCTACTTCAGCGTTTCCATATGCCTTTGTGTGTCTGAGTGTGAGAGAGATTAACCACAGGTCACAGAGGAAAAACACACACATACAGACTTATATACATACACACGTGCTCTTACACAGTCCCTCTGTGGACAAAGAGAAACATCAGCGCTTTATTAATCCATGCCACAAAAAAGCCCACACTTTCCGTTTGTGTGTGTTTGTGTGTGCGCGCGTGTGTGCGTGCATGAGGTGTCAACTACTTTAGATTTGATTCATATGTGAACTAGTAATGTCCCCACACTACATGTCCTTCCCCTCCTCTTGTAAATATTCCCTAGCTCTCATTTTGAGTGTTATGTGATTTTCGATCACATTATTCTGCATTCTCTTGTTTTCTTTTACATTTTAAAATTCCAGTAGATTTACAGAACCAGACATATTAATGATCATTTTAATACTTAATATTTTCCACAAATCTCCCACCAATTTGGAGGCACACAATTTTATATGATGTCTCTGGATGGGGTCTCATGAAATTTTCCCTTCACTTGAACTAAGAGACTCATACTAGCTTCGTGAAAATATGATTTCCAGGGTTTGGAGTGAAAGATCTTAAGCTATAGAGCTCTGAATTCACCTCTAATAAACCCTATTGAACCTAATGCATATAAAAATAACCTAATGCATTGATTGATATTTAATGAGCACATATAATGATGATAAGTACATATAATGAATATAAATTTTCTGGATTAATCTGGACAGTCACACAGAAGATAGGGAGCATGTACTTCAATAGCACTCAGTTAAGGCGTGTGTGTGTGTGTGTGTGTGTGTGTGTGTGTGTGTGTGTGTTCTTTCCTGATGAAGTCTGATCTTATCGATTTGTTTTTGTCAAACTCACATGCTTTTTGCAAGTAGAAATTTTCCTTTAATTTAAATACATTGACTTTTTTTGAGCATTCAGGAAATATGGCAGCCCATGCAGTTATTAAATTAAAGTAAGTTATTAAATGTCAACAATTCACCATAAAATCTAAGGAATGAATAATAACATATTTGTCATGGCATGATGATAGAAATGTTCTCAGTAAGAATTGTCAATTCAGTGAATCGAAATAAAAATGATAATTGATAAGATGGAGTTTCAGATGAAGGAATGCTCTGACCTCTGAAAGATTTGAAGCTTTTGACAGACAGTGTGAGACATTTGGTAACATGGAAACGGTGCACATTTTTATAGAAAATTTGTAGAGGTTATAGAGATTACAGCGATTAGATTAGAGTTGCTTTGGAGCACATTGACATCTTGCACGAAGTCATGGAGGTGGAGAAAGCATCAAATGTTCAGTTTAACAAAAAAAAAAGTTTCAATTCAACGTGGAAACTGTGAAATGCAGGAGGCATGAGTGACTCATGAGACACTGAGTCTGAGACCCAGTAAATCAGTGTCATGAGGTGTTTATTGACATTTCAAATCACGTCTGTATGTTGCTTTGGATTTACATTCACATTCATGGCATTTGGCAGACACCCTTATGAATAACACTGACCAGGAATTATAGCATTATAGCATTATGACTGCTGAAGTGAGTAACACTGCGTATTTCTTTATCATGGCACCTGTTAGTGGGTGGGATTTATTAGGCAGCAAGTTAACGTTTTATCATCAAATTTGATAAGTTAGAAGCAGGAAAAATGGGCAAGCGTAAGGATTTGAGTGAGTTTGACAAGGACCAAATTTTGATGGTTAGCCAACTGGGTCAGAGCATCTCCAAAACTGCAGCTCTTGTGGGATGTTTCTGCTATGCAGTGGTCCGTGTCTATCAAAAGTGGTCGAAGGAAGGAACAATGGTGAACCGGCAACTGGGTCATGGACAACTAAGGCTCTTTGGTGCATGTAGGGAGGGAATGCTGGCCTGTGTTGTCTAATCCAACAGCTCCTCTACCTCAAATTGCTCAAGAGGTTACTGCTGTTAATGATTGAAGGGTCAGGACTGTTCAGGCTGAAAAAGGGAGCCAACACAACATTAGGTGGGTGGTCATAAAGTTATGCCTAAGCGATAGCCATAAAGTTATGCCTTATCAGTGTACAGTTATTTCATTTTTATACATTTGAGCATTTGAGGGTTGCAGGTTTTGCTCAAGGTCCCACAGTTGCAGCTCTGAATAATAGAGTTTGAGGCATATCTTCATATCAGAGGGAGTAAAACCAAATTATACCAAGGTCAAAGATATCAAGGGTGCCCTGGTGCACCTTGAAGCCCAAAGTGATTGTTAGGCTACATTTGGGATCTGAAATCTTCTGACCACAAGAAGCCCTGAGATTATACAAGCAAACGCATCATAAAATGGATGTAATTTGCCACGTCTTCAACACAAGTGCCTTGGGGTAATATTTTTTTTTTTAAATAATAATGCAAGACTGCAGTTGAAGCCTTTGCAGTGCAGCGGATAAGTGGAACATGGGTCAGTGGTGAAGGAGTTGGACTTTGGTTTGGAAGGTTATGAGTTTAAATCCCAGCACCTCCAGCAGGGCCCTTGTGTGAAATCTTTACCCTCATCTGTTTAGATGAATAAATAAGGTCATTGTAAATTGCTCTAGATATGGGTTTCTGCCAAATACAGTATAAAGTATTTTTCAATATATGTCCATAGATAGATAGATAGATAGATAGATAGATAGATAGATAGATAGATAGATAGATAGATAGATAGATAGATAGATAGATAGATCAAATCATAGCAGAACCAAGCTGCTATTGCTGGGCACTTGAGCAAGGCCCTTAACCCTCAACTGCTCAGTTGTATAATTGAGATAACTTTAAGTCGCTCTGGATGAGGGTGTCTGCCAAATGCTATAAATGTAAATGTATATTTGTATATTATTTTAAAAAAATCCCCATACATAAAGTGATTTCTGGACAATATTGGCACACACCAGGCGTACACATGCAGAATGAAGATACACTGTCCTGAGCAACAAAGAATGGAAAAAAGCAAGATTGCACAGAAGCAATTAGAAGAAAAGGTCTTGTCTGCAGCAGAGGTGACAGATCATCTCAGATAAACACATAGAGGACTAGAGCAGGCATGGTGTTTAATGCTGTAATCAAGACATCAGAAAGGACAGATGAGAGACAGACCCCAGACATTAGTATACATGTTTTGGATATTGTGTCACAATATCAGTACAAGGCATGGCATTGTAATGATCAGCAACAAGATCTTCATATAGAAAAGATTCAGACGCAATATTTTGAGAAAACTGAACTTCGTTTACTGGAACATTTTAGAGACAATAGGCAAGGTATTAAAAAGTCAGGAATGGTACATTGTGAAATAAATTATGTTTTTCTGCGTAAAAATCTTTTAATGCATTAGGAAGAGTTTTTTATAGTGACCCCAAAACAACAACAAAAGCTGAAGTGACTCTCAGTGTCCTGTAGGTGGCAGAAGAGCTTTCACTTTCCTTTCTCTCAATTTTCTATTTACATTTAAGTGTGATTTATTGGCACGACAAAAATGTTACATTTGAAAAATGAAAACGTAAGATGCATTAAACAAAGAGAAATAAAAAAAATTATAATTGTTAAATATTGTGTATAAAACCGGAATAAAATACAGTTTAAACAGATATTCACTATAAACTATAAACTATTCAGTGTAATGCTGCTTTGAGACAATGTCAATTGTGAAAAGCGTTATAGAAATAAAACTTACAAACTTGATGAATGTCACTAGATATTAGTGAAACACTAGGACCAAAGCTCTGGATCAGCTGAGAGAGGAGATTGGTTTCTTTGGATTCTTATCAGTTGGTATTTCAGGACTTTAGAAATATATGAGTGAGGGTCATTGAGTTTTAAATGTTTCCAGAATGAATTTTATCCCTCTTTTTTGTATCATTACAATTAGTAGTTATTTGCCTGATTCTGCCCTGCATGTATTATTTGTTGTGTGCCAGTGCACGTGTAATATATATTATACATAGTTATAGTTATAATTATAGTTATTGTTATAGTTATATATAGTTCTGCATTCAGGGCCTTAAAGGAATTGGGATTTCTATAAGACATTGACATTTTCTGACATAGAAGGCAATGTGTGCTTTATCTCTCAGTTCATTCACGGCATGGTTATAGTCTGGGGAATAGGGTTATACAGTGCATCTGAAAAGTTTTCACAGTGCTTTACTTTTTCCACATTTTGTTATATTACAACTTCATTCCAAAATGGATTAAATCCATTATTTTCCTTAAAATTCTACAAACAATACCTCATAAAGCAGTGGCGGGTCGTGCATTTGGTACCTGGGCCTTCAGTGGGGAATTACCCAACATAATCCTCCTCTTAATACCACCACTATCGTTGCAATTATAGGAACCATTAATACTATACAAAAAATGCAATAGGCATTTCACATATGAAGGGTGAACACCATTTTACTAAACAAGCTCCAAACCTCTACTCTACAACCACAATCCCACCCACATCATCTGGAGCAGTTCAGAATCAATATTTGTCTAATACCATGACAAAAACATAAAAATGTAAAAATAATACAACCTACTCACCAGAGATGCACTTAAAATTTGCACCGCTCCTCAGAGGCTGTAATCCAGTGGTACCGCTTGTATTCACTGGTCTGGAATTGGTGAACAAACCCTTTCCCGGGCTGAGACAAGCTAGCTAGCTACGGGGTTGGCCGACCTCTCCTCACGATGTCTAGCTTTTCTTGAAAATGGATTTTTAAGCATTTCCTTGAAAATAATTTTCTCTTTCTCCGTAGGCATAAAACAGTCTAACTCAGATGTATTAATGTGTGAGAGAGCGCTAAATAAAGACGTGCTTTACCAGTCGAACTTGGCTGTAACAGTTTCCTTCTGACCACCCATCAGTGGATGGAAAAATGCTGACGCTATTCTGGTCCAGCTAGTTGCCCTGTGAGGCGAATTTGAAATCTGATTGGTTAAAGAAACAGACACATTGCTAATTTAGACTAAGGTAAAAAGGCCAGCAGTAAAGACTTTGCAGGCCCTGGGCAGATTAGATTAACATGGCAGCATATAGAGGCTGAAATCTGATTGGACAAAAAATCAAACATCCACATCCAGATACTGGAAGCAGTGCAGCCAAGAGAAACGCTACAAAATAGAGAGAATAAACTGTTGGGAATAAATTAATACAATTTTATTGAACAAATATTAAAATTTAGGTTGTAAATGTATCAGTGCTTCTGATAGTGTTTAGGCCAGCAGAGAAAGCATTGCTGGCCCTGACCGCCCGCCACTGCCATAATGACAACGTGAAAAAGGTTTGTTTAAATTATTTAAAATAAAAAATCTAATCAAATCAAAAACTTTTTTCACATTGTTATTATGGGGTGTTGGTTTTAGAATTTTGAGGAAAATATCCATTTTCCAGATGTACTGTAAGTCTCTGATCCATTACCATAATTGATTATAGACTTGATCAGTAAAACAAATGTTTAGTCACTAAAAACTTTTTTGCTGGAGTTTATTATTTTGGTTTCTAAATAAAGAAAGGATGTCATGAATAAATGTGTTGTGTATGGAAGGTTTTAATTATTTTAATTATATGGGCTAATTAGTAGGTTGGTAGTTCAAGCTTTGGAACTGCAAAGCTGCCATTGTTAGGCCCTTGAGCTAGGCCCTTAACCCTCTTTGCTCCAGAGGCTTTGTATCTGTCAGAGAACCACCAGCCACACCCTCCTCTAATGCTCAACACTCCCGCTCAGCCTCTCTCTCCTATTAATCACCTGCACCTGTTTCCATCTCCCCTTTCACTCGCCGTCAGTGCACATACCTTAGATCACTTGGACTGCCTACGGATCCCACATTCTACGCTTTTTCCCGTATTCCTCGTTACCCTTTTCGAGAAGCTTGCTACAGCTAAGTTCATTATCTCCAGCACTCCCTTTTCTGTGTGTGCTAAGTTTAAGATCAATAAACTTCACCTTGTTTTACTCCCGGTTTCCGACGCCTGGTATTCCGTGACATCATGGCTGACCGTGTACTCTGACCTGTTTTCCAACCAGCTGGGATATGTAAAGAAAGAATTTCACTGTGCTGTAATGTACATGTCACTTTATTTAGATGGGATGATGCCTGTGTGTGATGACAAAAATGACTAAAACACATATTTGTCAAAGCTGTCACAAGTGATTGCCTCAGTCTCCTTTTTTCGTTATTTCCTTAAGTTTTGCAAGACATCTGATGAAATAAATCATGAAAAACAGGTGTGGGGAAGTGTTTAATAATTATTACTTGTTTTTATGTTTAATTCAAAAACCCAGAACACTGAAAAGACATTGCCTGTGTCATGAATCTCATTAACCAGACCCACTAGTGTAGGATTCCACTTCAGTTTCCCTTCCCTTAGTTTGGTTTCTTGTTTGGTTTCCTGGACCACAGGAACGTGTGTGTGTGTGTGTGTGTGTGTGTGTGTGTGTGTGTGTGTGTGTGTGTGTGTGTGTGTGTGTGAGAGAGAGAGAGTCATTTTTGCACCCTGGACACATTTCTGTTTTCTCATGAAGCCCAAACAAGAAACCAAACCATATAGAAGAAGGGAAACTGAAACTGAAGTGTAATCCTACACTAGTGGGTCTGGTTAATGAGATTCATGACACAGGGAATGTCTATTCAGTGTTCTGGTTTTATAGATATACATATATAATAATTCAAACCTTATATTAGAAATATTATTGTGTTTGTGTGCATGCACAAGGCAAAGGTGTTTGTGTGTGTCTGGGTGTGTCTGGGTGTTTACGAGTGTGTGTGTGTGTGTGCATGTGAGGTAATGTTAAGTTTCTGTTTCCTTTCTCCTCTATGCAACCAGCATAAATAGAGCAAGGAGGCAATGACAGAGAGAAAGGGAGACAGACAGAGACAGAGAGAACGTGTAGGTGAAAAAAGAGACAGTGATGGAGGATGAAGAGTGGATGAGTGTGTTTAATAGGAGAGCAGAAGAACTGCAGGACAAGTGGACGCTCCTGATGGACGACTCGATTCAACCAAAAAAAACAGCTCATGGGTTCTATGAGTACCTGAAAGGATCATTTGCACGGTAACATGGCACACACACACACACACACACAGACACACACACACACACACACTTTTTTATAACGATTATTTTACATTGTTATTACATAATTCTGTTTTTAACAGTATAATTATATACTCCTGATATTTATATAAAGTCTATGTTATGTAAATGTCAAAATCTCTTTTTTTTTCATTGAGCTTTTACCAGAAGTTACAGCTGAAAATCAGCAATTTTGACAGTAAAAACAGAATTCTAGAGAAATGCAATTTATAACACGATAGAAAAGGCTTTGTTTAAAAAAATGCTAATTTTACAATTCATTACACTTCTTTTTTTTCTTGGAATAAAACAGGTCATTCAAACATCTGATAATATTCACTCATTCAAACGCTACATTACTATATTGTATTCAGTACACAGTTAAATTTCAAATATTTCCATATTATTTCCATATCACCCCTGTAAACACAAGGGGTAATGTTCTGTTCTCTGCCTCATCACTGCCTCTCTTTGACAATATCATGTTTAAATTTGGAATTGATAATGACCAGGTAAAATGAATTATAGCTGAATGATATTTATTTATCTGCTATGTCCATTTGAAAGAACATTCTTAAATACAATACAAGGGGTTTTGGATAAGAAAAAGATATTCATTAATAAAAAAATAAAACTATTCCTCATTTTGTTCATGTAGAAATTATTAAAGGTGAAGTCTGATGTTGTGGGGCTGAGCTCGGTGCAGCTCACTGTTTAGAAAGTGTTCTGATTCTGTTGTTTCAGGATTGCAGTCAACAATGCTTTTACACACGTCACCTCAAGCTTACACACGTCACCTGCACTCTTACACACTTCCACTTAGACACACCTCACCTGCCCTTTCTTACCTATGATCTCTGTATTGTGTAGGTTTCGGTGTTCCGGGTGTGGCCGTTCATGGCCCTCTAAGCGAGTGATGGTGGTGTTTCACTTCTCACGGGATGCGGCAAGTGGCCGTGGCACTGTAAAAGTGCGCCACTTTAGGCAGGAGTGTCGCCGCTGCAATGATCACAGGAAGGAGAAGCCGAAATTCGGTAAAGAGAACATTGACATGATGGTGGAGAAACTGATAGAGAAGATTAAATTCAGGTGCTATGGCGAGGACGTAGGAGAATCTGGCCGAACCTCACACTTTATCGATAGAGTGAACGGTCCACATGAAAGTGCACACTGTGAGGCCTGTCAGCTGGGGATTTGCCAAAAGGGAACATGATCTTCACACCTGCCCCAGGGTTTTAGTGTTAACTATTTCTTTACCCACTGTTAGGGTGATTATCTGACACTTCTAGAGGGCCATCCTTATACCACCCCGAATGACCCCCAACCACCTCCAGAAGACCATGTGATGATTTCAAGTCTGCACAATGGTCATATAATTAATAAGTTACAAATGTATTATTGTATTATTATAATTGTGTAATTTAGTTTAATATATACAAAGGTAATGTACAAAAAAAAATGTGAATAAAGAATAAAGTATATATTTTTTAAATATATATATTTAGAATTGTCATTTTTTTCCTCTGTTCCACTCAAAGCGATGCCAATATGTATCTCTGAAAAAAATGTCCAGCTGTCCCACTCAACGCCATGGTTATCTGGCCCTGTGAAAAACGTTCCTCTGTCTCACAGAGACACACCTTCTTCCATTCAGTACCACAGTGATCTGTCCCTCAAAAATACACACCCGTTGTCCCACTCAAAGTTATGACTATCTGTCCCAATAAGACATAGTCTCTGTCCCACTCAAAGCCATGTCTATCTGCTCCTCTGAAAGACATGCCATCTATCCCACTCAAAGCCATGCCTATCTGTCCCAATAAGACATGGTCTCTGTCCCACTCAAAGCCATGCCTATCTGTCCCAGTGAGACATGCACTCTGTCCCAATAAAAGACATACTGTACTGTCTTTCCCTCTAAAAACATGTCTCTTTGTTTTACTCACAGCAACATCTGCCCTGTAAAATGTATCATTTTGATTATTTTGCCTAAAAGTTCGGGGCCATAAGTCATAATTATAATAATAATAATAATAATAATAATATTAATAATAATAATGAGTTCTTTTGTACAGTTAATTAAAGGTGTGAGGAAAAAAACACGTCGATAATGATGCCATAAACACACACGCTCACTGATCATCGCAGGTGTTCAATAACACGCATAAAAACGCACAAACTCACACTCTCTGTGCATTAATCTTCTTCACTGCATCATGGGAAAAGTCGGATTTCTGTTCTGGACAACTTTTATCCTTGCCACAGGTAACTTACATTCATTATCTAATAAAACTCTGAACATTTTCTATTCCTAATAATAAATCTTAATATTATTATTAATATTATTATTATTATTATAATGAACTATTCACTGATTTCAGGTTGGTTCATTTGTCTGCATTTATTAATATACTTATAATTATTCTAAGATAGATAGATAGATAGATAGATAGATAGATAGATAGATAGATAGATAGATAGATAGATAGATAGATAGATAGATAGATAGATTAACAGACAGATGGACTGATGGACTGATTGATTGATTGATTGATTGATTGATTGATTGATTGATTGATTGATTGATTGATTCGATTAAACATTATTGTCATTGTGCAAAGTACATGTACAGAGCCAATTACATGCAGTTAACCAGAAGTGCATAAGTGGCCTATTTACAGTAATAGCAACATCCTGAATGGTGCAAAGATTGTGCAGTAAAATGCCCAAAATGCCCAATTCAAATAATATTTTTAAATAGATCAAATTGAAACTGAAATTGAAACTTTACTTAGAATTTCTTTTGGAATTTTATGTGGAAAATTTATGTGAAAGATTTCTGTGGATTATTAACTACAGGTTTATGAGGTGATGTTGAATATGTCTACTAAGATATTATCAGCCTTTATAAATGTTAAATTATTATTATTATTATTATTATTATTATTATTATTATTATTATTATTATTAGAAGTGGTAGTAGTAGTAGTAGTAGTAGTTGTAGTAGTAGAAATAATGATAAAGTAAAAGTTCACCATTAATTAAACATGAAAATCCTAATAGTAAATACAATTATTTATCAGAATATTATAATTATATAATCACATCATATATTTGTAATATTTGTAATAGTATTTTCAAAGATATTACACAAGCTTATCACACAGTTGCTTCATCTTTATTAATATCTTAACAATAACAATGTACTATTAAATATGTGACAAAATCCTAAGCATATATTCAAGTTTATTCTCTGTATTTATAATTTAGGACACTGTACAACATTCTTGTGTGTGTGTGTGTGTGTGTGTGTGTGTGTGTGTGTGTGTGTGTGTGTGTGTGTGTGTGTGTGTGTGTGTGTTCCTCAGTCTCAGTGTGTTTGTGTGAGCTGATGTGTAAGCCAGGTCAGAGTGGACCATCCTATGAGTCTCTACAGGAAGTATTTGAGAGAAAGCCTTTCAGACCTTCTGTGAATCTGAGTAACCCCACCATTGCCAACATCTCTTTCACCCTGTATGCTGTACTTGGAGTGGTAAGTGTGTGTGTGTGTGTGTGTGTGTGTGTGTGTGTGTGTGTGTGTGTGTGTGTGTGTGTGTGTGTGCTTTATCACCCTCTTTGAACTTGTTCTTTCTCACTTTCTCTCATGCTGTCAGAATGAGAAGACTCAGATCCTCACCACTTTCCTCTGGCTGCGGTTGGTAAGGACATGGCTGTGTTCCAAACCACTGTTCTATATATTGTTGGCTTACTTCATATAACTCATTACTGATCTTTTATGTGGTACCTCAAAGGCCACCTTATTTTCAGAAACCTGACAGTAAACAAGTGTGGGCCAGACGTGTAGTCTGTTAATTAAAATTCTCAGTCCTCAAGAGACTAATGACTTAGCAGCCGCTTAAGACACAGCCGGAGTGCGCTCATGTGATTGTTGTCTTGTGTGTGTGTGTGTGTGTGTGTGTGTGTGTGTGTGTGTGTGTGTGTGTGTGTGTGTGTGTGTGTGTGTGTGTGTGTGTGTGTGTGTGTGTGTGTGTGTGTGTGTGTGTGTGTGTGTGTGTGTGTGTGTGTGTGTGTGTGTGTTTTCCTATAGTACTGGTTTCATGAATTCCTGATCTGGGACCCTGAGGAGTGTGATGGGATCACTAAGATCTCACTTCCAGTTAGCAACCTCTGGTCACCTGACATCATCATCTATGAGTTGTTAGTATTTGTTTTTCACCTTTCCTCAGATCTTCTGAATCACTTTTAGGGTTATTGTGTCTCACTTTCAGGCGCTGACCCTTTCTAAGTGTCAATGAACTCTCTCTTTCTCTCTCTCTCTCTCTCTCTCTCTCTCTCTCTCTCTCTCAGTGTGGACGATGATGTATCTCAGGCATGTCCATATGTCTATGTTAACCACACGGGTCACATTCGTTATGATCGGATGCTGAGACTCGTCACAGCGTGTAACCTCGAGATCTTCAGTTTCCCCTTTGATGTTCAAAACTGTACCTTTACCTTCGGCTCCTACATGCACACAAGTAACTTCCTTAATCTAAACTTCAACTATACACACACTTCATCTACCGTACACTTCATCTACTCTTTATAACACTTAGTATACACTCCACACACACTTCAACTACTGTACACTTCATCTACTCTTATAACACTCAGTATACACTCCGCACACACTTCATCTACTGTACACTTCCTCTACTCTTTATAACACTCAGTATACACTCCACACACACTTCATCTACTGTACACTTCATCTACTCTTTATAACGCTCAGTATATACTCCATATACTCTTTATATACACTTTATAACACCCCATACATACTTCACTTACACTTCATCTACTGTACACTTCATCTATACTCCACCTACACTTTATAACACTCAATACACACTTTGTTTACATTTTACACTTCATCTATACTTTAAAATGCTCCATCTATTCTTTATAACACTCTATAAATGTCTATAATTTATAATACTTTATCTATACTTCATCTATACTTTATAACACTTCATGGACACTTCATCTATACTTTATAGCACTCCATACACATTCCATATCTACTTTATAACACAATCTATTCTTTTTCCTCATTATACACTCTCTATATTTTATAACACGTCATACACACTTCATTTACCTTTTAAATAACAATTCATATGCATGCCATACACACTTCATCTACACTACATCTGCATTTTATAACACTTCATAAGCACTTCACCTACACTTTCCAACATTTCATCATAGTTCATCTGTATATCATTTGCACTTCATAGCACCTTGTCTACACTAAGAAATTGTAAAATTTTTGGGTTGTGTGTACAGTTCGGGATGTGAGGGTGAAACCCGCTCTACCCTTCGACCAGATGTCAGAGAACTCGAAGCGTTACCTGGAGGCCAGCGGGGAGTGGGAGCTGGTGGTTATTTTGGGAGAAGCAGGAGTTCTAAACTTCGGTGTAGACGAGTGGGACATCATCACCTTCTGGGTGAGAGACAAAACATACACCCAGATACAACAATATTCCACTGAATTGGGTGTGGCCTCTGCACAAGTTCACACAAAACTCAATCATATATCATTTTACTTATATTATCTTAACATTTCATTACTGACACTTTTAATAAGATCACATCAACTCAGAAGGAGGAAAGGATGAAGTTCAGTATACATACTGAATCTGTTGAATAATGAGGATCAGAAGATTTGACAATTAAATGTCATATCAAAACGATTTCAGACCTGACTATATTGCACACACTATTTTTCACACATGCTCATCTTTTAACAATGTGTGTGTGGGTGTGTGGGTGTGTGTGTGTGTGTAGGTGGTGATCAAGCGCCGGCCAATCCTCTACGTGGTAAACTTGCTCATCCCGAGCTCCTTCCTCATGATCATTGACATTCTGTCCTTCTATTTGCCACCTCACAGCGTCGACCGCGCCTCCTTTAAGATGACGCTGATTCTTGGTTACACCGTTTTCCTGCTCATCATGAACGACCTGCTGCCGAGCACGGCCAACGGCACACCAATCATCGGTGATCTGATGATCTGATCTTTAACTAACCTTAAATATTACTAAATATTATGCACGTAATTAACATTATTTATACACATTTTTCCTTGAAACACAGTGAAATTGTCCTGAAATTGACAGAAGTCCTGGAGAGCTTCTCTAATGGGTTATTGATTTGGTTATAGAGGAGATCTAGTTGGGAGATAACGCGTTGTCTCAGAATGGAGTACGCTTTGGAATGCGGAGCGATCATTTTGGCTCTTTAACATTTTATCTGCTGAATTTTACATCATATGATGAAGTACAGTGGCCCTTGTATATTTAATGTTTGAAAGTAAGCAAAGCAGGAGAGAAGACTTTGGAAGCAAATGGGCCTCCAATGTCATGTAAAGCAAGTCCAGTCAGATTCAAGTGCTGGTCAAGAAACAATTATTTAAACAAATTGCAATGCAAACAATTCAAAACGTAATTCAATGGCATAAATATAAAATATGTATAGGTCAGGTGATGAATGAACAACGTGAACTAGACTGAAAATGAACAAAAAGCAAAGGCTTTGTATTCGGCAGATAACTGAACAAAATACTTCAGTGTGACAACATGGAAACAAAGGATTATAAATAGGTGTGAATTGGACGTGGAAGTGGAGACAGCTGTGACTGGAAAAACACATGAGCACAAAAACACAATGATGAGACAAGACAGGAGACATTGCAAGAACAAACACATACCCATGTGGCTTTAAATACAGAGAAGGAAATGTGGAAGTGCGTTAAAGCTTGTAACCGGACTAACTTTCCAAGAGAGAGGAAAATCTCTGACATTCAGCTTGAACCAGACAAATCATGCTTCATCTGGGAATTTGCATGTCCAAAAATAAAGTGCTCTAATGTTTACTGCATGATAATTCTGCTTAAATAGTGGAAGCTTGTTCGCTTAAAAACTGGCTATACCATGAGATCTCAGAGCAGCTGTCCCCAATATGTTTTGCACCACCATTTTTTGTTTCACGCAAAACTATTTTTCCACAGATCTGGGGTGGGTCAGGGCCGTTTCTTGGGTTTTTCGGCACCTAGGCGAGATTCCTATTGTGACCCACCACCCTTGTGGCTCCACCCCCACACCATACAAATGAGAAAAAAATCAGTCGCAAACTTCCATAAAAAAGCTTCAAAACATTTAAGAATAATTGCAAAATAGTCTGGATTTTAAGTATGTATACATACGCTGTATATGAAACTTTAGCATGAAAAAACAGGTAAATAATATAATAAAAAGATACAACAAAATTAGTTTAACACAACAATATTTTACGCTACTCTCGGTGGGGCGAGGGTGGTGGCGGGACAGGGGGCGCTCAATGGTGCGCTCACAGTTAGTTGTGCTCTAGGCGACCACCTAGTTTGCCTATGCCTAGAAACGTGCTGGGAAGTTTGTCACACGCATAACTAAACACATTAACCTGCATATTAAATTATGATTATACTCATTATATGATATTATATGTTATGCAGAATCAGTGCAAACTTAATTTTACGATGCATAGAGAAAAAAAATGCGACTGCAGGTAATTGGCTCAGGCAGAAGTGGTCATTTTTCAAAAATGACAAACCACAAAAGTCAATAAAATTGATTGAAAATAAAAATGTGAAGGTTTTTATTATTTTTGTATGGCCTGGTACCAAATAATCTATGGCCCAGCACCTGTCCATGGTCTAGTGGGTTTAGATCCCTGTCTTAGAAGAAAGTGGAGTTTATATGATAAATATTTCCATAACAATAATCGAAAAACTGTTCAAGCTTGTTGAGTCTTGTGACAAACACGTGATTTTAATTTTCTGTATAATTTATAATTTTTTATCTCTGTCCCTTCAGGTATTTATTTCTCTGTGTGTTTGGCTATGATGGTCATCAGTCTGCTGGAGACGGTTATCATCACCAACGTCCTTCATCACAACTCCATGAAGTACCGCCCGGTTCCTCAGTGGGTCCGACTTGTGGTGCTGAAATACATCGCTCGCTTCATCTGTTACAGCGATCCAGACATCACACACACCCAGAGGAAAATAATGGAACAAAGAGAGATCTGGAGCACACAAGACACACACACCAACACTACACAACACACACATGCTAATGGTGAGTCTTACAGCAGTACACACACCAGTGCTACACTATGCATACTCACACACATCTGCAGGACTTATACACTACATTAAAAATAATACATTTGATAGTAGGTTAGGGGGGAAAAATGCCTTTAGTTGAAATCAATTAACATTCACTTTACACTCAATAACTCACACTGCTATTATTGTCATTATTATTAGCATCCTTAATATTATCCTTAGTTTTGTTCAGCTCACCTTTTGCATCAGCTGAATGAGTGTGTGTATATGTGTGTGTAGCAGCAGTGGGTGTGTCCCCCCTGTGTGTCCCTGAGCTGGTGGAGATCAGCGAGTGTGTGCGAGCAATTCGTGCTCGCCTCACCCTGTTGCAGCGAGAGGAAGCTCTGCAGGATGAGTGGTGTCATGTCGGCTACGTACTTGACTTCCTGCTGTTTCGCATTTACCTCATGCTCATCACCTGCTATGCTTTCGTTATCATCTTCATGTGGTGCATCTGGATGTACCAGTGATACACGCACACACACACACACACACACACATTGTATGCACTGTGTGTTATAAGCTGTGCTCATACTGCTTAAACAATTGAAGATTTGGATAATTTCTTTCCTCACTGTGCAAATAAATGTCATACTTAATTGATTGTGTTTAATTTTCAATGAAATTCCCATAAACATCTCTACACAACTATCTTTAATATCCTGACCCCACCCCTATTTTACATTAAGCCTAGTCCAATATCATTACTGTCATTTCAAATAGTAAAAAGAAACAATGCTCCTCCAGAGCCAAGGTGCTGCATAAAACTACACAAAACACAAGTGACACAAAACTAACTGGGACATAAGTAGACCTATACACAAGACAAGATAAAATGCACATTTGTGCAAACAACACAATACAGCAAGACATCCTCTAGTACCCCAACCACATTGACTCTCTTGACCACACATCTAATCTAACTTAACCAAAAACCTCAAATTGAGCACACCTCTACTACCCTGACTATATATCTTTTCGCTTGACCACACCCTGACTACCCCGACTCTGTCCCAGTTCTCCAACCACTACCCTACAACCCTAACTTGATCTCAGTACCCCAGCCACAACCCTTCTACCTTAACACCAACCCTACTACCCTGACCCGGTCCCAGATTTCTAAGCACAACCCTATTACCCTGATCCTCTCCCAGGTCCCCAACCAAACCCCTAATGGTGATGGACAGGTTGACGAACGAGGTCAGACAGGAGTCTCCGTGGACTATGACGTTTGCGGATGATATTGTGATTTGTGGTGAGAGTAGGGAGCAGGTGGAGAAGAGCCTGGAGAGGTGGAGGTACATGCTGAAGAGAAGGGGAATGAAAGTCAGTAGGAGTAAGACAGAGTACATGTGTGTGAATAAGAGGGAGGGTAGTGGGGTGGTGCGGTTGCAGGGAGAAGAGGTGAAGAAGTTGGAGGAGTTCAGGTACCTGGGGTCAACAGTGCAAAGTAATAGAGAGTGTGTTAGAGAAGTGAAGAAAAGAGTGCAGGCAGGGTGGAGTGGGTGAAGAAGAGTGGCAGGAGTGATCTGTGAAAGAAGAGTATCTTAAAGAGTGAAAGGGAAAGTTTATAGGACTGTGGTGAGAACTGTGATGTTGTATGGTTTAGAGTGGCATTGAGTAGCAGAGCTGAAGATGTTCAGGTTTTCGTTGGGAGTGACAAGGATTGACAATATTAAAAATTAGTTTATTAGAGGGACAGCGCATGTAGGATGTTTTGGTGACAAGGTGAGAAAGGTGACATTGAGATGGTTTGGACATGTGCAGAGGAGGGACACAAGGTATATCGGTAGGAGAATGCTGAGGATGGACCTGCCAGGAAGGAGGAAAAGAGGAAGGCTAAAGAGGAGGTTTATGAATGTGGTGAGAGAAAAAATGTATGTAGTTGGTTTGAAAGAGGCAGAA
>NC_060892.1:7966489-7988989 GCF_014805685.1 Silurus meridionalis
GTGGTACAGCTGCAGCCTCAACACCTGTATACACATACACACACGCAATTTTTGATCAGTTTATGCCATAAATAAAACTAAAGTAAATAATAAAACCATTAATAGAGTATATTGTTCACAAGATGGCATTAACGAGCAGATCTACATTAATAATAATAATAATAATAATAATAATGATAATGATAATAATAATAATAAGGCAGTTCTTCATCTTACCCTAACAGCCTCCAAGCTCTTCACCTTCTTGTACAAGCCGCTGTTGATGTCGTTGAGGTTGAACAAAGGATCCTGGGCAATTTTTCCCAGCAGGTCTCGGGCAAAGTTACTGACATAATATTTCCCGAAATCCCATTTAGTCAGGACCCGCCCAGGCACCACAGCAACTGCGTTATCATGGCAACACTGACAAAAATACCGGCCTAGGTACTCGCAGTAACGCATCCTTTTGATGTAATCTGCAACACATACATATTGGCTGTTATAAGGTATGTGATGAAAACGGGTTATGACAGGTTATGAAGTCCAGCAGAATGTCACCTGGGTCAACACGAGTTCCACACCCTGCACACCTGTAATTCTGCTTCATCACCAACACTTTCCTCCTGAACACACACACACAGCAGAAAAAAAAAAGATACAATAGCAGCTACAAATAAAGTATTAAAATCTCAATCTAAAAGAATTCACAGCACTTAAGAACCAATTATTTTTATTATTTTCAAAATTGTATATTAATACTTAAAACACCCAAACTATGGATGACTCCAAACACACCTCCAGGTTATATAAGAGCTATTATTTGTTTAGAAAATGAGTGATTGAATGCTGCATCAGATGGCCTAGCCTCCATAACCACCCAAACTAAATCCGGTTGAGATAGATAGGAATGAGTTGGATTGGAGAGAGAAGGAAAAGCAGCCAACAAGCACTCAACACCTCTGGGAACTTTTTCAGGATTGTTGGAAAAGGATTCTAGGTGAATACGTGAGGCTGACTGAGAGAATGCTGAACTCATGAACTTTCAACCAGAAATCTACCGTCTTAACCACTGAGCTACCAATTCCCTGTTTAATGTGCTCTACATTTCAAGTGTCTTACTTGTGTGCATGATGGACGTTAAAGATGATCTGAGGCCTGGGTGGTGCCCACTCCAGATTCCCCCTCACACGGATTCGCAGTTTGTACACGTCAGCGTGTTCACCGTCATCCGGAGAGATTGGCACAGAGTCAGGCATCGGCAGTAGCTACAAAGACACGTGTGCAACACACACACACACACACACACACACACACACACACACACACACACACACACAGTATTTATTCACACTTGTTAAGGTAGAATTTTATCTTGCTGACTCATGTCCTAAAGTCAAGGCACTTGAGAATGGCAGTAATGGAAGCCATGTTTAAGGTAGTTCCACAAAAATACCTGTATGTTTGTGTTTGTGTTTGTGTGTGTGTGTGTGTGTGTGTGTGTGTGTGTGTGTGTGTTCAGTGTGCATACCTTCTGAGGAGCATCGTGTTCAGGGACAAGCCACTCAAGTTCAGAGGCAGCAGGAAGCTGCAGACCCTCAAACTGACGCAGCAGCCCCATTGCAACTGATTCAGCACTATTCGACTGCAACAGCCACTGAGACCTAAACACATGTTTAAACACTTTACAGCAATTGGCTGATTTGAGTGCATCATAGAGTGGGCTAGATCAAATTTTATGTATTTTCTGATCTGATGTACAGACATGCATGGCACACGCTGTGCATTAAAACGCGGGTCATGACGTTATGCACGTCCCCATCACACATCTGACATCAGAACTCCAAAAGAGAAGTTTTTAAAGTGCCTGTTAGTGTGTGAATATCTGTACAGGATCAGTATGGAATGAGTGGGGGATCAACAGGGAATCAGGACAGTTGCAGGACAAGAGTTGTTCAGTGTGAGATTGTTTGGGATCAACGTGGAGTTGTTTACTAGTATGGGAAAGAGCGGGACATTAGTTTAGGATTAGCAGGAGTTCAGTATGGGATTGGCTTGGGGTCAGTAGAGTGTGGGATTAGTATGATAATTGTTTAGGATCAGTATGGGCAACTACTCTGGATTATCTTGGGAACAGTAAAGTTACCTCTATGTGATTAGTTTGGGATCAGTATGAGACTATTTAATCTGCCAATCTGTCTTTTTCCATATTAGTCAACAAAACAGACAAATAGGTGTGTGTTTGTGTGTGTGTGTGTGTGTGTGTGTGTGTGTGTGTGTGTGTGTGTGTGTGTGTGTAGGTTAACTCACACAGACTCAGAGCTGATAAAGGACCTGCTGCTCAGGGTTGTACTCCGTTTAATATCTGAATCTATAACACAGATAATAAAAACATAAAAGTAATTACATTAATTCAAACTATAACAACAACAATGGTTCATTAATAACAACAATACCATTTCACTACACCCTAGAATGTTGTAAAAACAACTTTAAACAAAAGTCAAACACAACTTGATGATGTGTTTTAGGGCTGAAATGATTCCTCGAGTAATTCGAATACAATTTAACTACACACGAAGCATCAGGAAGATGCTGCAAAACAAAAAATAAAATGGAGGAACAGGGAGAAAACAACGAGGGATGAGTGAGATTCATATAGAAGCCCGTTTTCCGACACCCAAAAGTTTATTTCTCGCAATTCCGCCTTTTTTTCCCCCCAATCGGTCAGATTCACTCTCTTTGTAGTGCCAGTAAGCTTAACACAATGAAAATGAAATAGGCTCCAATCAGTAGAAGCATGTGGCATCAAACTAAACCTCAGATACCTGGAGAGAACTCGCATCTCACAATCAGATCTGGAGGAGCTGAGACACATGAAGCAGAGGAGCCTCGTTCATACACCTGCAGCTTCAAACTCCAGACCGACAACATGGTTACCGTGGATGCACCAGAGATTTTTAAGAGAAATAAAGTCAGAATTGCCAGAAATAACCTCGGAATTGCAAGGAAGAACAGTCGTAATTGGGCACACTTTTTAATGTGTATTAAAACTTTTAATTTAAAAGTTAAATTAAAAATTAATTTAATTCAGTTTTATTTGTATAGCACTTTCAACAATGGACATTGTCCCAAAGCAGTTTGACAGACATAAAAGTGGTTATAAAAGGGTTATAAAATAAATGTATATGTTAGTGTACACTGGATTAAGAAAGATAATATGGCTCAATCATTGAAAGGTATCAGTATCAGACAAAAGTACCCTCACTGTTGCCTATACAAACGCAATAAACCATACACCCTAATACCTTTACACAGTACACTGAATCCTACCTCTAAGCACAGGATCCTCCACATCATCAGATGATCCAGAGTCAGAGTTAAGCACAGAATCCCTGGAACTCCGCACAGATCCACCACTTTCTGTGGATGGAAGAGCTGAGAACACAAACACACACAGACACCACACATTAAAAAGAGTCATGTGTACATAAAAAAAATAATAAATACCAAAAAAAAAAAAAAAAAGGAGGCTGATGTGGTAATGAAGTCAGTCTCACTGGGGTTGGTGGAGCTGGACGTTTGCATACGGCTGCGGCGGATCTGCTGTCTGCGCAGATAGATCTTCTGTTTGAGCTGCTGGATCTCACTGTCGCTGTCTCCATCCTCGTCTGCCTCCTCTGCCCTCATCTTACATTTCATCAGCTCGATGGCAGCAATCAGCGATTCAGAGATGCTGAAATGTGCGTTCTCCTGCGAAGGGAATTGAGACACAGCCAAGTGAGACAAGCAATGAAATGATATGTGCAGGAAACTTGTCAAGGAAGCAAGACACACTCAAGTGAGAGATACATAGTCGAGTAAGACCTGCAGTTTGAAAAGACATGTAAATAAGACTGAAGCAGACATGCACACCTTCTCTAGATCTGCACAGCTGCCAAAGTCCTGCTCTGACAGGTAGCTGATCAGACTCTGACCCTCTGATGGTTTCCGGAACAATCCATCAGATTGCCACCCGCTACCATACTGAAGACCTCCTACAGATAAAACACACACACACACACACACACACACACACACACACACACACACACACACACACACACACACACACACACACACACACACACACACACACACAACACCACATTCACTATAGAGACCATACAATGTCCAAACACCAGACTGCCTTGAGTTATATTTCTCTAAGGTGAATTCGTACGTACAAAAATCTGTTTTAGTGCCCTTTGTAGTCAGCGAGACTGTGTGTGTGTGGTATTGTGTGTGTGAGATTATTACATACTCTACACTCACCGGCCTCCATGTAAAGAGAACTATGACTGCTGTCACTGCTGTGAGGGGAGAAAGGCCCAAAACTCACACTCTGCTCGTCTACAACCGTCTCTGGAAGAAAAAAAAAAAAAACACGCACACAAAAAAAAATCAAATAAAACCAAATTAAACATCTGGGTCAGTTGGCATGATGGAGATGTTTTCAAGGACAAGACATGAAAAACAAAAGCACAATAATCGATAAAATAAATGAGATTGAACCACAGATCTCCATTGATTACTAGAACTGATGCAAAACGACCTGGAACCTGAAGGCCATCATCAGGTTATTTATTATTTATTTATTATATATATAAAAAAGGTCAAAGTGTAATAAAAACTACAGGTTACTGCATAATAAATATAATATTAGGGCTCTAAGATATGGAGATCTGAGATTTAAGACATGTTTTATACAGACAGGCAGGTGGGATTCGATTGTGTCTCATAATAATAAGAAGAATAACAAAAGATGAAATAGACAAAAAAGAATGACAAATTAAAATCAGTCAACAAATACAATGAATTTCTTTTTGAATGACAGCAGGCCACAGCCAACCAGAACGAATGGGAGTGGGGGAAAAAAAAAAGGTGTAGAGAAACTTGTGGAGGAATGTAGGGATGTAAAAGAATAATGCAGCACCAGTGCACTGCCAACCTTCAGCAGGATCCTCTATAATAATGGTGATTTTCCTCTGGTTCCCTCCTTCACACACACAGGGAGAGAGAAAGGGAGAAAAAACAAGATAGACAAAAGAGATAAGAGGTAAAGTGAGGGTGTGACCAGTAGGGAGGGGGCAGTTGGTGCTGATTAGGAGCAGTATTACAGTTTCGTTCTGTTGGAATGCTGTAAAAACTACACACAATTAACTTCACTTAATCAGGAATCAGTGGAGGAGGAGTTCAACACCTCTGATCGAAAATTTGTTTAAAAAAAGAGAAACAGTGGCTGGTGTTTATTTTCCTAGAAGCAAAAAGGAAGTTAAATACTGCCTGAGAGAAATATAAGACTTAGAGAGTCAATTCCAAGCTTAGACTCAGAGAAACTATGCTCTATCTCAAAGGCGCTGTAGTCCAGATGACCTCTACACACACACACACACACACACACACACACACACACACACACACACACACAAGTTCGCTCATTCTTACCTTGTTTGTGCTTCTGCATGACCCCTGTATCAGACAGTGACCTTGCATGACCCCTGAAGCTTCGTCTTTTTCCCCTTTCCATATCTGAGAAAGAGCTGCGTCTTTGGGAAGGGGCTGGAGCTTCTGGAGCATCACACCTGACCTGAACATGCTCGTTGTTTTGGGTTGAGCTGCTGGAACCTCTGCGGCTTCGCCTACCCAGGTTCCCTATGGCTAGATACTCGGGGCCGTCATTACCATCACAGTCCCCAACCTCAGAAGGGGCGGGGTTAGCAGTATGGTTGGAGTCAGTCTGTGCATTCTGGGTCGTCGCTGGGTCCAGGTTGCTTTCGTTGGTGCTTAAACAAGCCCACGGAACCCCTGAGCCACAATCACACCCAGATGCATCTGCAATACATGCGTATATACATATAAACACATTTATAATTGTATATCAGATTATAATGTAAAATGTAAAGTGAGTTGTACCTGAATTCCTCTCAGAATACACAGTGTGTGCACCGTCTCTGAACGAGCCAGATGGAGTGTGTGTGCATGTGGAAGCTCCAGGCAACACATGCTGCTGGGTGGTGAGCAGGTCCACAGGAACGCACTCCTTCAAATGGGAAAGCTGCAGAATATACACAATTGTGTATATGCTATTATATAAAAAGACACGCACTGTCTACTACAATCCCCAGAATACCCATAATGCACTGGTGGGTGTGTATAGACTAGAGGCCAATCAATTCATCAGTTTTGCAGATAAATCGATAGTTTGTTGGAACGTTCAGCAAAAATCCTTACCGGTAGTTTTTCCAGGTTGCATTATGCAGCATGGGAGAGGCCTCTAGAGGCGAATTACTTATACACAAAGTGCTGCTTATTTGTCTAGCTGTTTATTAAGCTTCTATTCATTTTGGATGTAACTTTTTTTATTTATTCGAAGTGTTTCTCAATAAACATTGAGGAAAATTTATTGTTTCCCTTTTTTTTTTTCATTTTGGATGTAAGTATTTATTTGAAGTGTTCCTCAATAAAGATTGAGGAAAATTAAAGTTTTTTTATTTTAATGTTTAATCAAATAATTAACTTAAGATACATGGAGATGAATTTTAAAACAGCACATGACAATCTCCCTTCCAAGCATGCGTGCTACATTTCCTGTCAGAAGCTGATGTCTGATCTTACTTGTGTGATGGGAGAATTTGTGTTATAATGCTGAGAGCCTGTAATCTGCATGTAACTGGGCCAGGGGCGTAGATTACGCGGGGGACATGTCGACCGCACTTTTTATAAAAAAGTAAATTCGTCCCCCTCATTTTTTATTAGAGAGTGTGTGTTCACGACATGAAGTTTTAATGGAGCAATGTATACGAATGCAGAGTGATTTAAAATCCGAGGAGACAAGATAGTCTATACATGACGTTCACGTATCCATGGCAATCAGTCACTCACTTGTCACGTCATCACGTTGTCACGCGCACCAGTACTGTAACTCGAGTCGCATCCGCGGTCCCGCGCGCGACCCAACATTTGGTTGCGATGAGCTCAAAGCGGCAAAAACCGCTTCACTCCTTTTTTATTTATTTATTTTATTTTTTAAGTCACGCAGTGTAAGTTGGCATATGGCATCCGAATTGTGTTGCACAATGTTTAGTAGCTCTGCCCGTTGCTCTTGTTGAATAATTAGCAAGTTTTAAAGGATTATAAGGAAAAATAGCTGCTTAGACAAACGTTCACTTTTTTCTGTGTATTTTCCTTAAACTCTTTTATAACGTCTTTTGTTTTAACAAGCGTGTTATCAAAACCCTTCAAATAAGAATAAAGATAATGTTGAAGTGAGATTTTACAGCATGTTTAACTCTGCTAATTCTATAATATCAAGTGTGTGTCACGGTATGTACAGGGAGAGACGAGGGCGACGAATAGTAACATTAAAGATGTAATTTTAATAATAAGGAGCAGGTAAATCACACATACATACAACGTAGTAAAGACGATAACCGACAATGAGTGAAGACAGTGGTGATGAGTATAAATAGAGTCTGGGTGAACAGACAGGTGAAGACGGGAAACAAACATGGTGGATGACGGGGTGCAAAGGATGATGGGTAATGTAGTCCGGTGAATGAGGGTGGATGACAGGGGAAACGTTACAGTATGCTGATAGGAACTGATCTTTATTTTATGGGGTGCTCTTTCATTATTGCACTAATTTTACGTTTTGGCAGTTTTAAGTAGCTTTATGTATTGAGATATATGTTCGCTTTAACACTGCGTAAAAAGCTACTACTTTTAAACAAACCAGCCAGGAAGCTTAAAAGAAGTGACACTAAATGTTTATTTCATCTCATTGTATAATTGATATCGGGTCTTGACATGTTTGTCAGTTGAGTTCAATACATATTTTCTTTCAATAGTTTGTTTTGAATTACTTGTTTTATTCCTGAAACATGGACTGTAGAATAGAACAAAATGAAGTATTATTTGAATGTGCAAGTATCCATTACTGTGTGCCATGTACTGTGCATACACAAAATACAATTTTAAATATGTAAACAATATACTCTTAGTACCATTATAAGGACATTTTTATACTCAAAAAGGTACACCTTAGAGTACCAATGTGTACCTTAATGTACAACTATACATTTTTGGGGTAAATAAGGTACAAAGATGTCCTTTAAAGGGTACTGTCCCAGTGGCAAGCTGTTGTATTTCTTTCTTTCTTTCTGTTTTATAATCATATATAATCATAAAGCATATAAAGCAAAAAAAATATGATTACAAATAAAACCTGTCAATTACGCAAAGGTTAACTGAAAAGAAAAAAAAAACAAACAGGTAACACTAGACATTTTGTCCCCCCCACTTTTGAAATGATGGCTACGCCCCTGAACTGGGCTGGTGATTTGTCCCCTGCCTGTGTAGGAACTATAGCAATTAGACCAAAGGCATGAGAACTCACGCGGGTAGTGTTGATGAGGGCGAGCAGTCGTGCATCATTTTTCTCCACTGCCTCCAAACATTGAAACATGGCTGCCACGTGCATATCACTCAGAAGAAACGCTTCGTCTACAGTAAGGTAAAAACACATCTTCAAAGCTGTCCATTTAAAAAAATCCATTCTCCAAGGTAGAAAGTGGAGTGTGTGTGTGTGTGTGTGTGTGTGGTGTGTGTGTGGTGTGTGTGAGAGAGGGAATGGGAGAGTGAGTGTACCTGTATTGTACTTGGTGTTAGTGTTATGGTGTGTGTGTGTACCTGTATAGTACTTGCGAGTAGTGTTACGGTGTGCAAGTGTGTGTGTGTGTGTGTGTGTATGTGAGTGTGTCTGTATAGTACTTGCGGGTAGTGTCACGGTGTGCGTTTGCACGTGCGTACCTGTATAGTACTTGCGGGTAGTGTCACAGAGTGTGTGTGTGTGTGTGTGTGTACCTGTATAGTACTTGGTAGTGTCACGTGTGTGTGCGTGTGTGTGTGCGTGTGTGTGTGTGTGTGTGTTTGTGTGTGTGCACATGCGTACCTGTATAGTACTTGCGGGTAGTGTCACGTGTGTGTGTGTGTGTGTGTGTGTGTGTGTGTGTGTGTGTGTGCGCGTACCTGTATAGTACTTGCAGGTAGTGTCACGTGTGTGTGTGTGCGTGTGTGTGTGCGTGCACCTGTATAGTACTTGGTAGTGTCACGTGTGTGTGTGTGTGTGTGTGTGTGTGTGTGTGTGTGTGCGTGCACCTGTATAGTACTTGCGGGTAGTGTTACAGTGTGTGTGCGTGTACCTGTATAGTACTTGCGGGTAGTGTTACGGTGTGTGTGTGTACCTGTATAGTACTTGCGGGTAGTGCTGCGTTGTGTGATCAGGGGTTTTAGTTGCATAGAAAGTGTGTGACTTTGCAGGCTGTGGAGGAGCCAACGCTCGGCCTTATCACTCTCTCCCTGAACACTGCTGCTCAACACCGGCTCCATCTGACTGAACTACACAAAGACACACAGACACATTGTTTTAATGGTGTTAAAGCAGTAATGTTTTTGTGTGGTAGTGTGGTAGTGTGTGTGTGTGTGTGTGTGTGTGTGTGTGTGTGTGTGTGTGTGTGTGTGTGTGTTTTACCGGTTCTACATGAGGAGCAAGATTGGGACTGATGGACCGCAGACACCACACAAAGCGCCAGTAATCCTTCTGCTTATAGTACACCTGCATAGAGAAGGGTACAGGGAAAGAAAGGTAGAAGGAAAGACAGGCAGTAAGAAAGAGTAAAGAGAATGAGAGAGAGAGAGAGAGAGAGAGAGAGAGAGAGAGAGAGAGAGAGAGAAATACCACACGATAGTCTAAAAGGATGGGGGTTACAAGTGTGATATTCTGAGAGGATGGGGGTTACATGTGTGATAGTCTGGGGGGTTACATGTGTGAGTCTGAGAGGGTGGGGGTTACATGTGTGATAGTCTGAGAGGGTGGGGGTTACATGTGTGATAATTTGAGAGGGTGGGGGTTACATGTGTGATAGTCTGAGAGGATGGAGGTTACATGTGTGATAGTCTGAGAGGATGGGGGTTACATGTGATAGTCTGAGAGGGTGGGGGTTACATGTGTGATAGTCTGAGAGGTGGGGGTTACACGTGTGATAGTCTGAGAGGATGGAGGGTTACATGTGTGATAGTCTGAGAGGATGGGGGTTACATGTGTGATAGTGTGAGGGTGGGGGTTACATGTGTGATAGTGTGAGAGTGTGGGGGTTACCTGTGTGATAGTGTGAGAGGGTGGGGGTTACATGTGTGATAGTGTGAGAGGGTGGGGGTTACATGTGTGAGTGTGGGAGCTAGCTGTGTGATAGTGTGGGGGTGGGGGTTAGCTGTGTGATAGTGTGAGGGGTTACCTGTGAGAGTGTGGGAGCTAGCTGTGTGATAGTGTGGAGGGTTACATGTGTGATAGTGTGGGGGTGGGGGTTAGCTGTGTGATAGTGTGAGGGGTTACCTGTGTGAGAGTGTGGGAGCTAGCTGTGTGATAGTGTGGAGGGTTACATGTGTGATAGTGTGAGAGGGTGGGGGTTAGCTGTGTGATAGTGTGAGAGGGTGGGGGTTAGCTGTGTGATAGTGTGGGGGTTAGCTGTGTGATAGTGTGAGAGTGTGGGGGTTACCTGTGTGATGGTGTGGGGGTGGGGGTTAGCTGTGTGATGGTGTGAGAGGGTGGGGGTTACCTGTGTGATGGTGTGAGGGTGGGGGTTACATGTGCTGGGATCATGTTCATACCTGTTCATGTTTGAGGCCATGACTCAGGATGTTGGTCATGTCTTTGTGCAGTCGCTGCAGTCCTCCATAACGAGACCAAACATTGGGGTTATTTGTGGATAAAAGACCTTCAACGGTCGTCTTCAAGTTCAACAGGAGCTTCCAGTGTTCACGCCTGTAAGGAGGGAGGACGCATGTATGAACCAGCATTCACGCTACTCAGTAGAGTAGTGTTATCATGAAAAATACAGTGACCTAAAGTCAGACATAAAGGATAGGATCTTTCATGTGATGTGTCATCTGACTACCAAACCGTGAACCTAAACACTTTGCAGAAGTACATGATTTTTACATGCCTCTGTCTCACTCTCTACACTTTCATTTGTCTGTCTGATGAAAGACAATAAAAACACACGAGGCATAAAAACTACTTTTTACAACTAATCGAATTGTTTATTAAATTTTTTCCACTGCTGCTCCAAACATTCCTGAACATGACCGAGTGATCATGTGACGTGATTTTCATGTGTCAAGTGTCACACTGATAGTGAGAGAGAGAGAGAGAGAGAGAGAGAGAGAGAGAGAGAGAGAGAGAGAGAGACATGCAACCTACACACCCCAAACACTCCTCATTCTACAGAAGAGTGAAAGAAACACTCCCTGTCCTACTAAGAGAAGATAAACACTGCTGTACATTTGCAGCACTATATGCCTTGGCCTGCCACAATATTAGGAACAGTGAGTGATCTGTCTGGCGACTCCTTACTGCTGTTAGCATTGTTCTTCTTTATTAGTATTGTTCTTCCTTATGTATAGAATATTTGAAGGAAAACACCTTGAGATTGTTCTTAATTTATGTAAATTGTTTGCATTGCTTATTTGTTTGCATAATGTTATTTCGAATGCTTTGGCAGTACAAATGCTCATTTATTTGTCATGCCAGTAAATCTAAAAACTGATAAGCCAAACTATGCTACCACTCCTAGGCCCCTGAGCAAGGCCCTTAACCCCACAGCTGCACAGCTGTGTGAATTTAAAAAAAAAAAAGTAAGTGTCTCTGTATAAGGGCATCTGCCATTAAATGCAAGGGTTAAACTGTGAGAGAAAGAGTGCGTGAAAGAGAAGTCACTCATGAGACCTAAATACAATAATATATTGTTCAGCGCTTACAGCATTGTGGTAATGGTGTGTGTGCGCCCGTGTGTAAAACTGTAAAGACACACAGCTGTTGTCTCAGATGGCAGAATGTGAAATACAGAAGAACAATACTGTACTACTGAAAAGTGGTGGACAATAAGGAAGTAAATGTAATTCCCTACTGAACTCAAGTAGCTTTATTCACATATCTGTACTTCACCAAAGTATTTCCAATTGGGGAGACTTTAACTTCACTTCATTTCAATGTCAAATATCATACTTTTTACTCAACTACATTTTGCAAAATCAGTCGTTCCTTTTTATTTATGAGTGGATAAAAACTTAACTGGTCAAACACACAGCATTCCACCAATCAGTGTTTTGATTGCTGCTTGGTGGTCTCTACTTATCACCAACATACAATTCAGCATCAGTTCAACAGCAAGCAGAACATTTAGAGAGAAAAAACAATGGAAGGAACTCCAGACTCGAACTCGCCACAACATCCATGGTCAAATCGCATGATTTGTTTGTTTGTAAGTAGTTAAAA
This sequence comes from Silurus meridionalis, assembly GCF_014805685.1. Lineage (NCBI taxonomy): Eukaryota > Metazoa > Chordata > Actinopteri > Siluriformes > Siluridae > Silurus > Silurus meridionalis. Next base: position 7,978,839 of record NC_060892.1, read on the forward strand.
TGAAGGATTAAATAATAGATTGGTACGCTGAGAGTAACATTACAGTCTTTTTTACATAAACTGAATTGATTAAGTGAAGAGTCTTGTGACAGAAATGATAATAGGAACATTATAGCCATAATAAATCATAGTACTTTGGATTCTTAAGTACATTTGAAGGCAAGAACACAAGGGAAAGTTGAAAGGGAGCACTTTTACTTTTACTGGAGTACAATTTTACCTAGTGTATCTCTACTTTAACTCCAGTACATGCCTTGTGTACTTCGTCGACCACTGCTGCTGTATCAGTATCAGTCAATTTTGTGAACTAAATGTGGCAGCAGCTGCAGAATGACACTTAGCGCAGAATGCTAATCACTTACTGAACGGCTAGACACACACACACACACACACACACACACACACACACACACACACACGTTAGCTAAGTCGGCTAGTTTTAATTCACTTCAGTTCTCTCTGAATGTGGCCACCAGGACTACAGTAACCGGAAGTGCGCTGCACGGACCTGTCCGGCTTCAGGTTCGTGCCGCAGCAGTATTTGTGTTTCAGTCCGAATCTGCAGAGCTGTGCTGCATTTACCTTTTCTCCACACTGTCCGCCTCTAAGCACATCTCCATCCTGAAGTCTCCGGGAGTTTCTTATCCGGGCATTGTGAGCAAAAGGAAATATAACTTACTCTTTTAAACCTACACAACTGTCACTGCTCGAGAGCCAAAAACATTGTTCCGGACACACGCCTTACTGCACTGCGCGTGCGCACTTTCTACTAACCCTTATTGACACCAGTTTTCATGCGAGCTCCGCCTCCTGCACGATGATTGGCTGGGGCTTCGCTCACGCGCTGTTTGTGTTTCCTCTGAGCGCGTGAGATTACGACAGGTCAAAACCAGCACATCACACATCCCTGATCCAGGGACCAGGGGACAAACCAGCACATAACACCATCCAAAAACAGGGCCAGGGGACAAACAGCACATCATACAACCCTGACCCAGGGACCAGGGGACAAACAGCATATCACACAACCCTGAACCAGGGATCAGGGGACAAACAGCACATCACAAAACCCTGAACCAGGGACCAGGGGACAAACAGCACATCACACAACCCTGAACCAGGGACCAGGGGACAAACAGCACATCACACAACCCTGGACCAGGGGACAAACAGCACATCACACAACCCTGAACCAGGGACCAGGGGACAAACAGCACATCACACAACCCTGAACCAGGGACCAGGGGACAAACAGCACATCACACAACCCTGTGGTAAATTGTGATTTGGTCTTTCATGCTATATGAAAGAATATAATGAAACATTTATACAAATATATATATATATTTTTATTATTTTTTTATTATTATTATTTTATATATAATTTTAAACTCAATAAAAATAGAATAGAATAATAGAATATTATGCTAATATTAAGAGGGCCTCACACTTTCTCATCACATATTCCTTTGATGTGTGTGTGTGTGTGTGTGTGTGTGTGTGTGTGTGTGTGTGTGTGTGTGTGTGTGTGATGTCAATACAATGTGAGTACAGTATTTGTGACTTCCTGTCTGGGGTAACTGTTTGATAGTATTGGTCCTATAGAAAGGAATGTAGGCCCTAGATCCTACTTCTACTTATTCTTCTTTCGGCTGCTCCCATTAGGGGGCGCCACAGCGGATCATCCATCTCCATACCCCCCCTTTCCTCTACATCTGAATCTTTCAAACCAACTACCTACATGTCTTCCTTCACCACATCCATAAACCTCCTCCTTGCCCTTTTCTCTTTTCCTCCTTCCTGGTCGCTCCATCCTCAGCATTCTTCTACCTCTTTCACCAAAATGCGCTACATGTGCTTTCCCTCTAATAAACTCGTTTCTAATCCTGTCCATCCTCATCACCTCCAATAAAAATCTCAACATCTTCAGCTCTGCTACCTCCAGCTCCACCTCCTGTCTTTTACTCAATGCCACTGTCTCTAATCCATACAACATCGCAGGTCTCACCACAGTCCTATAAACTTTCCCTTTCACTCTCGCAGATACTCTTCTTTACCCACTCCACCCTGCCTGCACTCTTTTCTTCACTTCTGTAACACACTCTCCATTACTTTGCACTGTTGACCCCAGGTACCTGAACTCCTCCACCTTCTCCACCTCTTCTCCTTGCAACCACACCACTCCACTTCCCTCCCTCTCATTCACACACATGTACTCTGTTTTACTCCTACTGACTTTCATTCCCCTTCTCTCCAGCGCATACCTCCACCCCTCCAGGCTCTTCTCAACCTGCTCCCTACTCTCACCACAAATCACAATATCATCTGCAAACATCATAGTCCAGGGAGACTCCTGTCTGACCTCGTTTGTCAACCTGTCCATCACCACTGCAAACAGGAAAGGGCTCAGGGCCGATCCTTGATGCAGTCCAATCTTCACCTTGAACCAGTCTGTCGTTCCTACTGCACACTTCACTGCTGTCACACTGTCCTCATACATGTCCTGCACCACCCTTACATACTTCTCTGACACACCTGACTTCCTCATACAATACCACAACTCCTCTCTCAGCACCCTATCATACGCCTTCTCTAAATCCACAAACACACAATGCAACTCCTCCTGACCATCTCTATACTTCTCCATCAACATTCTCAAAGCAAATAATGCATCTGTGGTGCTCTTCCTCAGCATGAAACCATACTGTTGCTCACAGATGGTCACCTCTTCTCTCAGCCTGGCTTCCACTACTCTTTCCCATAACTTCATGGTGTGACTGATCAACTTAATTCCCCTGTAGTTACTGCAGGTCTGCACATCTCTCTTAAAAGATCGTAAAGATCGGTACCAGCACACTCCTTCTCCATTCCTCAGGCATCCTCTAACTTTCCAAAATCTTGTTGAACAATCTGGTTAAAAACTCCACTGCCATCTCACCTAAACATCTCCATGCTTCTACCGGTATGTCATCTGGTCCAACCGACTTTCCACTCTTTATCCTCTTAATCACTGCTCTCACTTTCTCCTTACTAATCCTTTCCATTTCCTGAATCTCCATCTCCACATCAGCCAACCTTCTCTCTCTTATTTTCCTCATTCATCAGATGCTCAAAATACTCCCTCTATCTTCTCAACACGCTCCCCTTTCTAGTCAACACATTTCCATCTCCATCCTTTATTGCTCTAACTTGCAGCACATCCTTCCCAGCTCGTTCCCTCTGCCTGGCCAATCGGTACAAATCATTTTCTCCTTCCTTAGTGTCCAACTTCTCATACAGCTCCTCATATGCCTTTTGCCACATCCCTCTTCACCTCATCACACTGTCACCACTGCCATTTCCATCCTTTTAGCAAAATCTACCACCATCTGCCCTTCCACATTCCTCTCCTTAAAGCCATGCCTACCCATCACTTCCTCATCCCCTCTGTCCCCCTTATCAACATGCACATTAAAGTCTGCTCCAATCACCAATCTTTCTTTCCTACCACTTCATTTAACTCACTCCAGAATTTTTCCTTTTCCTCCATCTCACAACCCACTCGTGGAGCATACGCACTGATGACATTTATCATCACCCCTTCAACTTCCAGCTTCACGTTCATTACCCTATCAGAAACTCTCTTCACCTCCACTACACTCTTACTGTACTCTTTCTTCAGGATCACCCCTACACAATTTCTCTTTCCATCTACACCATGGTAGAACAGTTTAAACCCACCTCCAATGTTCCTGGCCTTACTCCCTTTCCACTTGGTCTCCTGAACACACATCATATCTACCTTTCTCCTCTCCATCATATCAGCTACCTCTCTCCCTTGTCATAGTACCAACATTTAAAGTACCAACCCTAACCTCTACTCTCCTACACTTCTCCTTTCCCTGCCGTCTCTGTATACGTCTTCCTCCTCTCCTTCGGCCAACAGTAGCCCAATTTCCACCAGTACCCTGTTGGCTAACGATACCTGAGGCGGTCGTTGGTAACCCGGGCCTCGACTGATCTGGGATGAAATTCTGATTCGTGATCTGCATATTTGATTTGGCACGTTTTACGCTGGATGCCCTTCCTAACACAACCCTCCCCATTTATCTGGTATTGGGACCGGCACTAAAAGTGCACTGGCTTGTGCAACCCTAGATACTCATGTATGTGAATTTATGTAGCCAACACATCTCTGGTTTTCCTGGTCTTATTTGTATGACCAAATAAGGAATAGTTTTAGCTCAGACTTTGTCCAGTCTGCCTTTAAACATTTCTGTTTCTTGAATTAAAACAAAGAGCGTACACTACATGCTGTGGTTTCTTCACTGATCAGCTAGAACATCACAGAGCTTCGTAGGTCAAATCAAAGATCACAGCATACCGCATGCATTGTGACAATCATCGAACAGGCAGTTGCACATGACAATATTTCATTTTTTTTATAATATTAGTAAAAAAAAAAAAAAAAAAGACAAGAACAACTCAAAATTTGGCATTAAAGTCACTTTAATTCTTAGAAATGTGTAGAGATCGCAATGGTGAAAATTCCGATATAAAAATACATATTCAGTAAACTTTGAGCAGTGCGTAAAATTCAAGGATATTTGTGAAAAAAGAATACAAAGAATTGTATTATATTTCGTCTCATATAAACCACACACACACACACACACACACACACACACACACACACACACACACACACACACACACACACACACACACACACACACACACACACACACACACACACACACACACACACACACACACACACACACAACCTGTGTCTCAAACGTGTATAAATAGGCAACCAGCAAAGCGATGATTGGGCTCGATTGAGCAGGTATTTATGCAAACACTAATCTACTGAACAACCGCAAAAACATGCTGTAGGTTCCGAGTGGCACGAGACACACCGCCGCAGCTAAACACAGCGTGTGAGAAACTGCAGAAATAAAATTAAGCACCAAACCTGGAAAATGCTCCTGCGCTCATTTAGTCTACATGAACAAATCAATTCTAACCAACGCCTTCCTCTAGCATCAGCTGCTCAGTCGGATTGATCATTTTACAATTTTTTTTAATTAACATGCATAAATGAACACAAACATTGCTTGTTTTTTCCCCTCTACTGCATCAAAACATGATTTTTTTTTTTAAACATTAAAAAGTTCCACAATACGCTTTGCAGTAAAAGCTGCACGACTTTCCGAAACACTAAAAACAGTCGAGTTTCAATTTCACACCTCCGTTAAAAGCATCGTCTATGATCATTTTCCACTCACCCATAATTGGACTAAATAAATAGAAACCGACTAACGATGCATTCAAACTTAATCTTTCCCCCCAACAGTACATGAACTTCATTCATTTTTCAATGTTTCCATTGTGTCAAGTGCATCGTGTGAAACGTTGAGTATAAAGAATGTGTTTAAAATGTACAGTGGAGTCTAACGTGCGACGTGTACAACAAGTGTAAAGTGTAGAGCGTCGGGGTTTACAGTAAAGACGCTGTGGGATAAATAATTCTCAGCATCATATCAGTTTTATTGGGCTGCAATAGAATTCCAGCTGACTGAACTTCAGCTGAGCTGCAAGTTTGGTTTCGCACATTTGTTCACGTGTGGGTTTTTTTTGTTGTTTTTTTTAAAAGGGTGGCGTTATGAGTCGTAGCATGTGGCGTGGAATGTCCACGTGGATGTTTTGTGTCAACGTAATGATAAAGCTTGGGGTTTGGGGGTCTGAGTGAAATACCTCAGAGTCTGTCTGATGAAATTTCAGACCTTACTGGAATCTGCTGTCATGTGAGCATGAGGAGGAACATCATTCAACACGAACACAAACAGACACAGAAAGAAAGAAAGAGAGGGATTGAAGGAGGTGACGAGCGCCTTACAAAACAGTTTTGGAGATCGGTCTGGAATTTATAAAAAAAAAAAAAATGTTATGTGCAGTGTGAAAGTTTGTGCGCATGCGAGTGTAGCAGAACTGAAGAAACAATAGGAGAAGAGATGAAAAAAAAATTAAATATTTTGCTTTTGCTGAAAAGCCACTCGGTCCATTACACACACATGCACACACTTCACTCCGTTTTGCAATTGTCCATGTTGACCCCACGTAACTCTGTCAGTGTGTGTGTGCCGCCAGAGTTCTGTTGATTGATCAACATCTGAAACACACACAACATGGTACAATTTCACCATTTTATCTAAAAGTATATAAATACAGTAAGTTCAGATATTAGGAGTGTAACGGTACACAATATTCACAGGTCTGATACGTACCTCGGTTTTTAAGTCACCTATAAAAGTTTCTATGCACAATTTTTTTTTTATTACATTGAATGAATCTAGGAATGGATTAAATGAGCACATTTTTAATTCATTGTTCTACTTCACTATTCTACTTATTTCACTTCTCTACTTTAACAAATGTCTGCATTTATAAAAACACAAGTCATTTATTTATTCAATTTAATTATTCATAAATTAATTCACTCCCTCAATATGCAGATGAGGCAGCGGGTGCTTGGAGAAGCAGTGGATGGCGGAGACGAAACGAGCAGTAAGTCTACGCTCTCACACACTTGTGGTTACGTTTCTAAGTTCCCTCAGGAATGCATTATGTTCTGCACATAAAAAGGATTGTTTTTGCTACACGTTTACCGAAAGACCTGTACGGAAACGTTTCGGTAGGAATACGTGTGCTGTTACACCCCTATTAAAGTTTAAAGCATCGTTAGAGCATCAGTAGGTTTTATTACCGAATGCAGTGGAACAGCAGAGACAGGAATCTGAACCGTTCCATTAGATGTAAGGAACATCTGAGGAACTGAAAAGACACAGACAAAAAAGAAATTTAAACAACACATTTAGATACGAGCTGTATTAAGCACAGCAGTGCGTGTGTGCACGTTTGAGGACTCACATGTATCCTGTGAAACCACGTGTGTGTGATCTGTTAACGTGGAGGTGGAGTTAGCATACATCACCGCGCTCGGGCAGATCACGTGTCCTGCTATCGAGGACGCGATCACGGCGGAGTGATTTCCTGCAAGAGATGAAGGGGGGGTCACAGATGTTTGTTCCTGAGATACTGAGATCAGAGGATTGTGTGTGGATTTTCACAAATCCTAGCTCCATTTAAACAAGCATTTACACCACATTTACACCAACCAACAGTGTTGTGGATGATCCCACACCCCTCTTCACACACAATGTGCTGAAGCACTCACGTCCAGACTGTAATATTTCGTATTTACTGTTCAATAAACTATTAATTTTGCATCATCACAAATCTTCAGTTCATCTCCAGTATAGAACACAAACATGATCTCACACCTGTGCTTCAATGAACAACTTAATCAGATAAGGACTAAGGAATAGAGTGATTGCGTGTGGTAAGAGAGAGAGATTGTGTCATTACCAGCTGTGCTGCTGAAATTCTGCATTTCACTGCTCTCAGTCGATTGAAGCTGCTTAGACACTGATGCACCTACGACAGGCACACACACACCAAAAGTTGATTGCTGGAACTATCGGCAAAAACCCATAGTTTTTCCGGGTTGCGTTATACAGTACAAGAGCAGCCTTGAGAGGTGAATCCCTGATACCTGTTTATTTAGAGTGTCTTTTTTTTATTATTCCCTTTGAGTGTAACAATTTAGTGTTTGAGTGTTATTTTTTTGTTTCAGTCTGAATGCATGTCTTACTTTCCTCAATATTTATTAATATACATAATATATAAATATTTATTTTGTTTAGCTAATTTTCAAGATGGTTGAAATTTGTTTTTATTAATTAAAAAACACCAATGAACATCCAATAGATGCCGAATTTTGCCATGCAACATTCTGTACATACGAAACAACTAATCTAAACTACTATCATATTAATACTATATTAATACTACTATTCATAACACATCCATTCAATAACAAATTATAAAAAATTTTTTTTATATATTTATATTTATAACTATAGCTGTGTAAAATTCTTTCAAAACGCACACACCAGACACAAAAGTGAATCCAGCGGGGAGCTGCACTACTCCGGCTGCAGAGGTAGTCTTCACCAGGGTACCGTTAGACACTGACCAGCAGGTGGTAGCAGAGGGGCCGCTACTCTCTGACTGAACAGAGGAAGTGGATGGAGTCTCTACACTGCTGCTCGGTAAAGCAGTTCCTGCAGACTTGACCATTTCCTGAAAAACACAAAAAGCTCCTGATTTGCATTGCATATGCACACATTTCCTTCATGCTACAGACCACTATAAATCAACATTATAAGAACAAGAAAAGAACACGGTCACTTACTAGGAGTAAAATGGTTCTAAAAATTATTTTAAACAAATATTTGATTATATTTAATAACCCTAATAAAAATAAATCATCCATTCATCCATCCATATATTCTATCATTTCATTTGTAGTTTCGATTATATAATTGTAAATAAGATCCGAGACACCCTACTTTGAAAACAAGCAGTGTGGAGAAGACCCACATACGGGTGTGATGTTCAGGCCTTCAAACATTTTATAGTATTGTTTATCATTTTAAATATTATTGACAGTAACCTCTGTGCTGCCGTCACTCTCTGTGACCTGATAGGTGAGGTCGGTCTCTTCGAAGCCCGTGGCGCTCATCCTCTGATCGGTGGCCAAGTCCGAGCGTGGAGAGTCAGGGGAATTTAAACACGTCTGGATCAGTGCCTTGCCCGTCTCACTCGTGATCATTGGCTGAAGCTTCCTCGTGGCGAACGTGTACACGTGACCCGTCTCACTCGCCACCAGGAGCAGCACCTGAGTCCCGGTGAGGGTGGAAAGCTCGTATGCCTACACACACACACACACACTGTGTGAGTAATCAACAATGAGGTATAAACAGTGAGTAATGGTGCTAAGAGCAGCAGAGATCAGTGTTAAAAGGCTGACTGAAGGGACTAAAGTGTCCTAGAAGCTATAGTTATGAAGATTTTCTTTTTCTTAATGCAGTGTTCATCTTACCTCAGAAAGAAACTCATATCTCAGGTTTATGACATTTTTACTCAGATTTAGGGTCATTTCCTAAATTTTCAGGTTTTATTTCCCTTTCGGATTTGCCGTTTTATATTTTTTGTATTGTTGCAAAAATCAGGCATATGTTATTAAAACAAAGCTTTTTATATACAACGATCCTTTTTCTTCCTTTTCGATTGTTACTTTGAATGAAGCGTCATCATATGACTCAGACTGTTGAGTTTCATAAAAAAATAAATCAGCCTACTAGAGAGATTGCGGAAGTGTAATAAACATGACTGGCATCCTCCTACTTAAACTTAATCCGAACAAGGCTATTTTTAAATGTGTTCACACTTTAGAGTGGGAGGAGGAGGAAAAAACATGAATGCCTCCATTCTCTCTTTAGCACCTCTGAGTGTGATTAGTGATGTAGATTTCCCTCCTCAAAACACTGAATAAACAATAGCATTGAGTTAACAAATCAACATGTCTGTATACAGATTGATCTGAAGCAGAGCTCATACACAGATAGACAGACAGAGAGAGAAAGAGAGCAAAAGAGAAAAGATAGAAAGAGAGAAAAAGATTGTGAGAGACAGACAGATAGATGGGGGAGAATAAGATAAAGATAGAGAGAGATTGGATAGGGAACTTTATCCCTTTTTAAGATGGGTTTGTACATTTATTTTAAGATAAGATAAACATCTAATATAAATACATGCTTGCGCGCACACACACACACACACACACACACACACACACACACACACACGAGATCGAGCTAAACTCTTGAGTGGGAATTTCGCAGTTGGTCCAGTGTTTATTTCCTAGTCGGAAAGCCAGACATGGCACATGGCAACTTTTATCACGTCACTTCCGTAAACAGTTTGTGTCACAGAGGGAGCAGTCACTGAGTCAGAAACAGGGGAACACTTTTTCAACATGTAAGAGGACAAGGTGGAAGGAGTCCATGCGTACACTCGCTCTCAAAGCTCCAGTATATTGGACAAATTGCTTGTTAGGACCATCAGCCCCGTTAGTGTGTGTGTGTGTCTCACCTTCTTCATGATACCGGTCTTCCTCTTGCTGAAGGTGGTGTACCGTCTCAGCTTGTTGTCTATATACTCCATTCTAATTTTCACCCTCCCGCGGGTCTTTTTGCCGGGTC